>NC_066626.1:5023525-5162545 GCF_025201925.1 Gopherus flavomarginatus | reverse complement strand
GTGTGACGAATGACATGATGGGCACATCCAAAGGACAAATCCTCTATGGCGAATTAGCATCCTGCGAAAAAGACCCAAAGGATGCCCAAAATTTTGTTTCAAGGATTTTTGCAAGTGAGACCTCAAAGAAATGGACATGGTATCTGTACAAATGGGAAGATCACACTCAAGATCGCAGCCTCTGGAATCAAGAGCTTAACAAAGGTCTCTGGAGTTCCCAAAGGAAGCAGTCCAGCTTAGCAGAGGAGAAACGAGCTTGCAAAAGGCAGAGCCCAAAGGGTCAAAACATCACCTTTAAATGTGGCAGATGCAGTAGAGATTGTCTCTCTCGAGTGGGTCGCTTCAGGCCACATTCACTGCTGCCATAAAACCAACTGAGTAAATTCTTTACCTCTCAAGGGCACATACTCATTGTCTCTCGAGACTGAAGGATGCCTACTATTTATACCAGGAAAACTGGTGTTGAAACTATAGTGAAAAACAGAAGTATCAGATACATATATAATATGATTTATTGGTGAAGAGGCACAGCTTTTGTAAAAGGAAGTCATGCCTCACCAATCTATCAGAATTTGAGGCGGTCAAACATATGGACAAGGATGATCCAGTGGATCTAGTGTGCTCAGACTTTCAGAAAGCCTTTGACAAGGTCCCTCACCAAAGGCTCTTAAGCAAAGTAAGCAGGTCATGGGATAGAGGGAAGGTCCTCTCATGGATTGGTAACTGGTTTAGAGACAAGAAACAAAGGGTAGGAATAAGTGGTCAGTTTTCAGAATTGAGAGAGATAAATAGCTAGATCCCTAGGGGATCTGTACTGTGGCAACTGCAGTCAAACATTCATAAATGATCAGGGGAAGGAAGGATAAACAGTGCCATGGCAAAGTTTGCAGAGAATACTAAATTACTCAAGATAGGTAAGTCCAAAGCTCACTGTGGAGAGAGAAATTCAAGGGTGATAAATGTGAAGTAATGCACATTGTAAAACATAATCCCAACTATACATACAAAATGATGGGATTTATATTGGCTGTTACCAGGCAAGAAAGATCTCGGTCACTATGGATAATTCTCTGAAAACATATGTTCCATATGCAGCGGTGGTCAAAAAATACCTGAGAGAATGTTGGGAACCATTAGAAAAGGGATATATAAGACAGTAAATATCCTAATGCCACCCATATAAATCCAAGGTATGCCTGCACCTTGAATATTGCGGGAAGTTCTGGTTGCCTTATCTCAAAAAAAGACAATTGAATTAGAATATTAAAAAGGGCAACAACAGCTTCCATATGAAGAGAGATCAAAAAGATTGGGATTGTTCATCTTAGAAGAGAGATAAGTAGGGGCGATATGATGGAGGTCTACAAAACCATGAATGGTGCGGAGACAGTGAATAAGGAAGTGTTATGTGAAGGGCTAAATAACAAGAGCCCGGGGTTACCTGATGGAATTAATAGGCAGCAGGTTTAAAACCACCATAAGAAAGTACTTCTTCACACAATGCACAGTCAACCTGTGGAGCGCTTGGTCTTCACAACATCCCCTAGCAATAAGTATAACAGGGTTTCAAAAAGGGAACTGGAAAAGTTCGTGGAGGATAGGTCCATCAACGGTTATCAGCTAGGATGGGCAGGGATGCAACCCTATGCACTGGCTGTCCCTAAGCCTCTGACTGCCAGATGCTTAGACTGGATGACTGGGGATGGATCACTCAATAAGTGACCCATTCTGTTCATTCCCTCTGAAGCACCTGTCATTGGCCAATGTTGGAAGACAGATACTGGGCTACATGGATCATTGGTCTGATCCACTATGGTTGTTCTTATGAGCTTCATCCTGGTATTGTTTCCACAGCCTACAGTGGAGATGGCATATCCAGGCAAAGCCACTATATTTTATATTGAAGTAAAACCATGTCCATGTGGAAAGGTCTAAACATGGCCAAAAGACAAGATACTAAATTGGGAACCAAGAAGCTGGCTTCAGGCAGTTCCAACAACACAGCATTCCCTTCTTGAGTTGTGCTGTATCGTATATACTGAAGATACAGCCGCAGCATGGAAAAGTAATTTCAATAAAGGGCCATACTTAGTACAGCCAGAACTTCCCAGATATTACATGTGGCCATCTAGTTTAGATCTCAGAGAATGAGGCTACTGGAAGAAGTAAAGACCAACTTTCTTTTTTGTAATAGTCGGAACAAAAATCTTTCAATAAGACTTTTGCAGTTGTCCCATCTTTTTTCATTAAAAGTCTGTTTGCTAGCTAGAACATACTGGGCCAGATCCTCATCTGGGGCAAGTCAGAAGAGTTCTACTTATGTCAGACATGCTGATTTACACTAGCTGAGAATATGGTCCATAAGATTTAATCACTTCTTCGCAGATACACACAGAATCTATGGCAGGGCTATTCAATTTATGTAACTTGGCATACACCTGCTGCTTTACTTCCAGTTGTAGATGGTAGAATCGATGAGAAAAAACAAAGCCGTCTCTATGAAGCCAGAGAACCCTACGTGGAGTTAAATTATCTGATTCTGCATGCATCATCTGGTAGAACCCACTGAGTTTAGTATTTTGCCTGTGTTCATTTCTAATGAAAATGCCTGCATGATTTAATATACATACTTAGAAGGGTAAGGCAAGTTGCAAGAGCATATTAAAAGGCACTGAACATCAGTTCAGTACATAATTACATATTTCTTTGCACCTTTAGTTGCAGTGGGGGGAGGTTTAGGCTGGATATCAGGAGACACTATTTCATGAAGAGGGTGGTGAAGCATTGGAATGGGTTACCTAGGGAAGTGGTGGACTCTCCTTCCTTAGAGGTTTTTAAGGCCCGGCTTGACAAACCCCTGGCTGGGATGATTTAGTTGGGGATTGGTCCTACTTTGAGCAGGTGGTTGGACTAGATGACCTCTTGAGGTCCCTTCCAACCCTGATATTCTATGATTCTTGGGCACACGTTGTATTATCTACATTACATTGAATATTGTACTATTCGCAGACAGTTATTCCACTTCTCGGACAACTAAAGCACTGAACTTTGATTATTTTTGTAAGAAAAAATGGAGTAGACCTGATATTCTCAATAATAGAACACTTGAAGTGCAACAAGCTTATTGTTTTGTATGTATGCAAGCAGTGATGCAAAATGCCAAGAACATGCACAACTGAAATATGTAAAGATCTGCTGAAACAAAACAGCAAAATTAACTCCTAACCAGCTTTCTAAAATGCATATAATTTTATTTTGCACCTCTATCACATGCCACATCCATTTTCCAGCAGTCTGCAACTATCTCCTGAAAACAATACAAATTACATTGTCCTTGTTCAGCCATAATTAATAATGTAGTTTTTTTTTACTCATTGTTTCCCCAATAGCCTTCACATCTATTGGTGTGTTAATCTAAAGCTCGCACTGACGCAAATTTCATTCAATAAATGAATTATTAATCCCTCGTCTGAATGAGGTCTGTATATATCCCAGGTTCTGCTAATGTGTATTTTATGAATAATGAATGATCATATTTAAATGTAGAATTGCATTTTTAAATAATAATATTTAGACTGTATATTATTCTCTATTGTAAGTCTCTTTAATGACACATTTTAAATGGGTATATTTATGCAAAATTTGGCAATGAGTATTAAAAAGTACAGATGGTGAATCTAACCCATTCAGAAGTAGAATGAGGAAACGTCACAAACATCTAGAAATATTTGCCATTTATTTCTGAAAGGTATAGCAGAATATGGTTATTTATGATTATTATTTCTACTCCAATAGCACCTGGGAGCCCCACTCACAGAGCAGGACCACACTGCGCTAGGCACTGTGCATTTACTGGTAGTGCCTAGAAGACCCACTCATGGGCCAGGACTCCGTTGTAGCAGACACCATACAAACAGTAGGATTGTTTTTGGGATGTGACATGTTATGCCTTTTAGCTGAGCTTTAAAAGATGCCTTAGCTCCCCGTTAGGCTCCTTTGACAACCTCAGCCTGCACCCCAAAGCAAAATCCATCCCTGGAGTAACCCCACAGATTGAAACCAATGATAAATGTTACCCATGGGTTATAGCCTGTAAGATCTAATCTTTAGCAGGAATGCTAGCAGTACTGGGAGTGGCTGAATAACCCTACTGTGATGCTGAAACATGAACCTTCACTTATATAGCAGGTTACAAAACCTTGGTGATCATTTATTTAGCTGACTCCTTGCCTATCCAGCACCAAAGGTTTCCAAGAAACTGAACAGTAGCACTCCGCTGAGACGGGAGCTGTGCAGTTCCCAGGTGTCTCCATGCAGAGGCTCAGAGAAAATAAGCAGCTCCCTTGTCCAGTAAGGCACATCTAAGTTGCTTGGGTTCAGGGCACATGTGCACTACAGGATGCAGAACCATCCCCAAACTCTGCTTCTTAGCCACTCCCATCAGGTTCCTGATCAGCTGGCCCAAAGGAGCCACATCTGGAGACCCATTAATCAATGGTTGAAAGTTACAAGAATCTGTAGGGAAGGGGAGGCAAGTTTTCTTACCCCCTCCCAATAAAGGATTTTAACCCCCTCATTGAGCAGCCTGGTGAGGGTACACACTGTATACCACCCCAATCGGAGCTGCATGTCAAAAACATGCATCTTTCCGTGCTTTAGGCCTTTAGCTAAGGGCTTTTCCTCCTTTGATATCTGAGCTATTGCCCTCTCTTACATCTGTTAGCAATACCACAGACAGAGCAACTCCACTTGCACAGCCTACATGTGAGCAAGCAAATCAGATCACCACACACAGAAGCATGTGCTTTGCAAGAAGGATTACCTGTGTGGGTCCACCTAGATCTTGGAAAGTCCTATCGGGACAGGTCATAAGAAACCACTCTGTGTTCTACAATGCAGCCTTAAAATGAGACGAAAAATACCGCTGCTCCTCTGTGAATCAGAAATAAAGCAGCTCTGGATCCAAAGGCACTACAATGCTGTGATGCAGTAGGGACTGTCTGTGTGGGGAGCGGGAGAGCAGGGGAGGACTTTAGGGGATGGACGATGCCAGGGCCTGTAACCTGAGCTAGGTAAGGGAGGGGAAAGGTCAACACTTTTGCCCGGGAAGGGGGACAAAGGAAGGGAGTGGCAGGAGGGAAGCAGTTTGAGTTTGGGCTTGGGGCTGTGTGGGCGGAATTCAGGGTATCCTAGCTAGGATCCAAGCACCCTGAAAGCCCAGAAGGACTCGGTGGAGGGGTCCTGACTGTGCCTGCAAGCTCTGCTGTAACCTGTGTTCCTGTTGTCCAATAAACCTTCTGTTTTACTGGCTGGCTGAGAGTCACTGTGGGTCCCAGGAAGAGGGGTGCAGGGCCGGACTCCCCGACACTCTGTGACAAATGCATATGGAAAGACATTAGTATCCAACAGACTGATTGTGATTATAAATGGAAGATGATAACTGTGCATCCACTGCACAGAACCTGCACCAGCTACAGCCTAGCAGAAGATGCTGTGGCTAGAAGAAACTCTAAAGTACGTTTAGAAGCAAGAGTTCTCGGCATGTCAGTTAGAACCCCACACCTCCTCATGTTGATAGTTAAGGCTGGTGATATTTTGAGGAGTCCTTTTCATAGCAGCAGGTCAATTAGCATCCTCTGGTACACACACTAGAGCAGAGTCCAGCTGACTGTCTGACAAACTGGGATATACACATGATTAATAATGCAGTGTAAGTCTATACACTGGCAGGATGAATTTAAATGAGACTTGACTGCAGGGGCTGGGAGGTGGGGCAATTTCTATGGAAGACTCACAGCTGGGAAAACCTCTGTCCCCCTGTGGGCCTTCCAGACCCTGAGAATTTTTGCCTTCAGGGCAAGGTGCACAGCCCTTATTTTTTGCTCCAGGGAAAGGATGGGCAGCAGATGGCTTCCCAAGCAACTTTTCTTGTCACAGTGCTGCACTGGTATTAACCTCTACATGCCTGGAACAATCTGCTACAGGAAACAGGTTCTTTTGTTCCTTCAGTTATCACTGAAGACAAGAATGTAAAAGCTTCCCAAGCCTCGAGCAGCAGGAGCTGATTTTATAAACAAAACATTAAAACTAAAGAGGTTGGCGAGGAAATACACTCAAAAATTATGTGTTAACTGAAGATTCACTTAACAGGTCCACTGCAGCAAGAATGCTAGTGTGAACTCAACTAATTAGACTGGGGGACTGCAATAGGGTTAACGTGGGAAGGCAAACCATATTTCAGGTACCTAGCCACAATCCCTTGAATGTGAAACAAATAACATGACCATCTAACGCTGCAGAAGATGGAGTGGTGGTTTGTGTATCTGGTACATGTGCTCACCATCTGTGCCAAGAGCACATTCTTTACTGTTAGCATGCGTGCAGCTCCTACTGATTTCAAAGGGAGCACACAGGGCCAGCACAACACAACTCACAGCAGGTTTGTGGCAATGGAGAGATTTCTCAAGCACTACGAGAACGACATCTGAAATCCTAAGAGGAACAGAACGCTTGTCAAGCACTGTGAACCTCTGGATGAACTGGGATCACTCTTATAGGCTCCTAGAACTTATAGGACAGATCACATGCCAGGTACAAGGCTTGCTTTTCCAGCAGCCTATCAAAACAGACAAGTAGAGCTGATCAAAATATTCCCAAAAGTTAATGTATTGCCTTTAAGATCTTCACCTAGCTATACAGCTGGGCAAAAGTTTGACAAAAATTCATCCAAGTATCAAGTTCAAGAAGATTTCAACAAATCACTGTGATCTCCCCCTCACACTTTTTCCAACAAGCTCTAACATGAGAACCGATCTCCCAGTGACTGGATTGCAGTGAGTGCTGAGAGGGTGTTTTGCTCCTCAGTGTCTGGCTTGTAGCTACAAAGAGTAACATTTTCAAATGTGCCCAACTAAGAGCCAATGTCTAATTTTTAAAAGGGACTTGGGCATTTAAGGTGCGTAGTCACTTCTGAAAATCCCATTAGATACCCATCTGAAAGAGTCTGGCCCTTAGGAACCTAAAGTCCGTGAGATTTAGGCTTCTCAGTCACTTTGAAAATAGGATATAAGCTCATAAGTGACCTATGTGCTTTGGAAAATTATACCCTAACTCTCCATAAACAGTATCAGTAAGTAGGCCCCCCCCACACACACACACCCTCAAAAAGTTTGTAATTTTAAAGAGAAAAGCTCTTTCGTTGTTATACATAAAGTTAGTCATGACTTCTGCATATTAGACCAATCAAATCTACCTCCAGAAACCCAATGGATCATATTTGGTTTATCATTTCTCTAAATTAAAGGCTTGTCTACATGAGGAAGTTTACCATCATAATTATACTGGTATAATTCCCCAGGTGAACACACTTATTCTGGAGTAAGAGCATACACATGGGAGTCACACTGCTATAACTAGAGCAGTATAATTATATCAGCAATTTCACCATGTAGACAAGCCTTTATTCATCTGCCTTATGAAGAAGTTTATTTCCTCCATGCCCCCACTGCTCTGGAATGTCTATTTTTATGTCTATGTACATCAGCCACACTGGACAGTCTCTGTGGAAAAGGATAAATGGACACAAATCAGATATTAGGAATGGCAATATACAAAAACCTATAGGGGAACACTTCAACCTCCCTGGGCACACTATAGCAGACCTTAAGGTGGCCATCCTGCAGCAAAAAAACTTCAGGACCAGACTTCAAAGAGAAACTGCTGAGCTTCAGTTCATCTGCAAATTTGACACCATCAGCTCAGGATTAAACACAGACTGTGAATGGCTTGCCAGCTACAAAACCAGTTTATCCTCCCTTGGTTTTCACACCTCAACTGCTAAAACAGGGCCTCATCCTCCTTGATTGAACTAACCTCGTTATCTCTAGCTTACCTGCATATATATACCTGCCCCTGGAAATTTCCACTACATGCATCTGACAAAGTGGGTATTCACCCATGAAAGCTCATGCTCCAAAACGTCTGTTAGTCTATAAGGTGCCACAGGATTCTTTGCTATTTTTAACCACTTTCATAGTCACACTGAAGTCAGTCTGGAAATGAATTGAAGGGTGAATTTTGCCCAATATTCTGTATATGGACAGCCAGAATTGGACTAATAGGCGCTGAAATCCATGCCATAGAGCAGATCATAAAGGTAATTATCTATAGATCTGCAGTAAGGTTCAGATTCAGGCTATGATTTCAATATATTAATGTTCTGAATTCAGGTAATACACAAGCAAACAAGTATACTGTTTGCAAAAAATGTAATCCTTTCTAAAGATTAGTCTAGTCTAATTCAATTGTGCTCTAAAATTTAACTCAAAGTACTTCGGCTCTGAGTATCGTGACCCCTGGGTCTCAAACCCAGGGCCAGAGAATTCTGAGGGTCAGCCTGCTCCAGCCCTCCACTTGATGGCTTCCTGGTAGCAGCTCGAGTCAGAACTCCTTGACGTTCAGCTCAGATGGACCATGCGATCTCTCGGCCTCAATTGGTGAACCATCAGAGCTCTTGATTGGCCCACTCCCCCTAAGCCAGAGGGGGAACAGGAAGTCTATAGAACTGGACGCCATCCTGTTTTGGCCTGTTCACCAAGTGTGACCTGCTCCTGTCTCATGACAATGACAACCTGGTTCCCTGACTCGAGGTTTCTGACCTCAGCTCCTGACCTCCTGGTGCTGAACCCCGGCTGGTATGCGGATCCAGCCCTTTACCCTAATGTTAACCACTAGGCCTGGCTGCCTAAGTCACTAAGCAGGTAGTTCTAGAAAAACCTGTATATGTTCAGCATGGGCATCCTATTAGAAAACTCACTTTGCATTACTTAAGGGTCATCAGAAGAGGACAGAGACAGCAGTGGTACTTCACAATCTAAAAGTTTTCTCTGGGCCAGTGAAAATAATCAATTAATGTTAAAATATCTGTGGAGTTCCAACATTTGTATTCACCACAATTCTCAGTTATGTAGCAAAATGAAGTATTTTCTGTATCATCAACTATTGGCAGCTTTTGCAAGTATGTGGCTGCATCTGCAGAAACAGAACTACATATTCAGCACATGCAAAGGTGTCCCATATACCACGTTTTCACAGCTTGAAAAAAACAAACAAACCCGCTGTCACTTGTAGTATAATAATGACTCCAAGAACTGAATCTATGTAATTGTAGCCGGGAGAGAATGCATCACCAAACAAGATATTCAATCCAAGGTATTTTAATCCAGGGAAATCAAATTTTAAATACCAGAGAATAAAAATCACTGTATCAAGATACCAACTGTTTGGGCAATATCCTATTTTTACTTCTGTATGCAAGACAAATGATCACATAGTCCATTTACTTTCTAGGGTTCAGAGGTTTGCCATTGACTGCAGCAGAGACAGGATTTTACCCTATAGGTACTAATACCTATTACACACACAGACAAATCCTGAAGGCCTTACTCCATTTTTACCTAAGCAAGGTTCCCACTGAACCAAATCCTGATGTTTTCGCTCAGTCCTTACTCAAATTCCCACTGAAGTTAACAGAAGTTGTCCAATCAACGGCAAACCATTTATCTGCTTGAAGTGCGGCATGTGCTTAGGTGCTTTGTTGTATCAGTGTCAGATTGTTCGGCACCTTTCAGGATTGAGCTCCTAGCCTCCCTTCCTCGTAGTGTGAGTGGATCTTGTTTTCCTAGCCAGTTGGTATTCTGACTGCACCATCCCTTGTAGATCTCCAGTCAGGGAATGCCTGATGCTTTCATGCCTTGGTATTCTCAAAATCTATTTCCCCGATGTCTGGGGTTCAGATAGCTGATAAGAACAAACTCTGTGTGATACGAGACCCTATGAGCATTCTTGGTATCATTCTCAGGGACCTGATTGCCCTTGAGAACCAGCCAAGGATGAACATAGATTTCTCCCTAATGAAGAAGGCTGCCACACAACACAATCCATGACATGGCAAGCACAAGAAACAGAAAGTAGAGGGAGTCATGGATTAGTCCTTCGAACATATACCTTCCTGTCTGATTCACACATAGATAATGGAATCATCACTCCTGGATGATGGATTCACCAAGGGCAAGTCATGCCTGACTAACCTAATTGCCTTCTATGAGGATATAACTGGGTCTGTGGATGAAGGAAAAGCAGTGGGTGTGTTATTCCTAGACTTTAGCAAAGCTTTTGATACGGTCTCCCACAGTATTCTTGCCAGCAAGTTAATGAAATATGGGCTCGATGAATGGACTATAAGGTGGATAGAAAGCTGGCTAGATCGTCGGGCTCAACGGGTAGTGATCAATGGCTCCATGTCAAGTTGGCAGCCGGTTTCAAGCGGAGTGCCCCAAGGGTCGGTCCTGGGGCCGGTTTTGTTCAATATCTTCATTAATGATCTGGAGGACAGTGTGGACTGCACTCTCAGCAAGTTTGCAGATGACACTAAACTGGGAGGAGTGATAGATATGCTGGAGGGTAGGGATAGGAGACAGAGGGACCTAAACAAATTAAAGGATTGGGCCAAAAGAAACCTGATGAGTTTCAACAAGGACAAGTGCAGAGTCCTGCACTTAGGACGGAAGAATCCCATTCACTGTTACAGACTAGGGACTGAATGGCTAGGCAGCAGTTCTGCAGAAAAGGACCTAGGGGTTACAGTGGATGAGAAGCTGGATATGAGTCAACAGTGTGCCCTTGTTGCCAAGAAGGCTAATGGTATTTTGGCCTGTATAAGTAGGGGCATTGCCAGCAGATCTTGGGATGTGATCATTCCCCTCTATTCGACATTGGTGAGGCTTCATCTGGAGTACTGTGTCCAGTTTTTTGGGCCCCACACTACAAGAAGGATGTGGAAAAATTGGAAAGAGTCCAGCAGAGGGCAAGGAAAATGATTAGGGAGCTGGAGCAGATGACTTATGAGGAGAGGCTGAGGGAACTGGGATTGTTTAGTCTGCAGAAGAATGAGGGGGGATTTGATAGCTGCTTTCAACTACCTGAAAGGGGGTTCCAAAGAGGATGGATCTAGACTGTTCTCAGTGGTACCTGATGACAGAACAAGGAATAATGGTCCCAAGTTGCAGTGGGGGAGGTTTAGGTTAGATATTAGGAAAAACTTTCACTAGGAGTGGGGTGAAGCACTGAAATGGTTACTCAGAGAGGTGGTGGAATCTTCTTCCTTAGAGGTTTTTAAGGTCAGGCTTGACAAAGCCCTGGCTGGGATGATTTAGTTCACAAAGCCCTGGCTGGGATGATGAGCAGGGGATTGGACTAGATGACATCCTGAGGTACCTTCCAACCCTGATATTCTATGATTCTAACAAGAATGATTGAAGGTCTTGAGAACATGACCTACAAAGGAAGGCTGAAATAATTGGGTTTGTTTAGTTTGGAAAAGAGAAGAGTGAGACGGGACATGATAGTAGTTTTCAGGTATCTAAAAGTGTGTCATAAGGAGGAGGGAAAGAACTTGTTCATCTTAGCCTCTAAGGATAGAACAAGAAGCAATGGGCTTAAACTGCAGCAAGGGAGGTTTAGATGGGACATTAGAAAAAGGTCCCTAACTGTCAAGGTGGTTAAACACTGGAATAAATTGCCTAGGGAGGTTGTGGAATCTCCATCTCTGGAGATATTTAAGAGTAGGTTAGATAAATGTCTATCAGGGATGGTCTAGGCAGTATTTGGTCCTGCTATGAAGGCAGGGGTCTGGACTCGATGACCTTCCAGTCCTAGAATCTATGAAATGCATGAATGCCACTCCCTCTCCAGAGTCTGAGAAGTTTTCCATCACATGCTGTGTGGTGGTTTCTTTGTTTGCTCCATTTACACGTGAAACTCTCTCTCACAGGGTAAAATGCATTCAGAGGGAGTTTTCAGCTTCAGTCAATAAACTGTGCCTCTGTTTTACAGTATGTGATGAAGATGGAATATTTTGGTTCACCATCTAGATTTAAGTTTAAGATGAATGCAATGCTGGAGTTGGGTTAATTTTTAATTTCTTAATTAAAACCCAAAAGGTCATTTTAGTAATGCTTGGTAAGCAGAAGTAAATAAATAGTTTTGCTCTCTTTTGAGCAGAGATGCTAGTCAAAATCTGAGGCCCTGAGGATATCCCTATGAGGAGGAGAAACTGGTGACAGGCAGGTATTTCTCTGAAACAGTCTTGTTTGTTTGCAGGGCTATGTACATTCCTTGTTTCTCCAATTGCAGGACCATCCAAGAACAAAAGGA
Source organism: Gopherus flavomarginatus (assembly GCF_025201925.1). Taxonomy (NCBI): domain Eukaryota; kingdom Metazoa; phylum Chordata; order Testudines; family Testudinidae; genus Gopherus; species Gopherus flavomarginatus. The sequence continues at coordinate 5,150,332 of NC_066626.1, read as the reverse complement.
GCAGTTTCTTAGCTTACCACCCCAATCCTCTTTAGCCAACAGACCCTAAAGCTCTCTCTCTAGCTTTTTCCTAGGGTCACACCTTGCTAAATGGCAACTGTTTGGCTTTCCTGCCTCTGCCTCTCTCCTGGTTCTGTTTAGTTTTGTGTGTCCTCTCTCCCCTTCTTCTCTTGCACCACCCCAACACCTGGTCACAATACCCAGTGGAAGTCACCCACCCAGATGGTGCTAGTTTCTGGACAGGTCCTTAAGTAAGTGTTCACACATCAGTTTGGAGGAGTTTTTTAAATCAATACATAAGGTTAAGCCAGCTCATAACAGTTTAGAAGTTGGAAGAGCATATAAAGCTAACTCATGAGTACCCATTATTAGCCTTTAAATGTGAGCATTTTATATACAAAAGATGCAAGTGGATTATTAATTTAAATCCCGATCTCGAAACCCTTACTCATGAAAGTAGTTCTTATTGCAGAAGTCAATAAGGCTGCTTATTGTCAGCAGCAGCAACTGCATTGGAAGCCTATATTCAAGATGTATTGAGGAAGAGTCAGTTGGCGAGAGAAGAGAGTTATGTTAGATTGTAAAAGCAGCAAAGAATCCTGTGGCACCTTATAGACTAACAGATGTTTTGGAGCATGAGCTTTCGTGGGTGAATACCCACTTCGTCGGTTGCATCCAACGAAGTGAGTATTGAATACCCACTTCGTCGGTTGCATCCAACGAAGTGAGTATTCACCCACGAAAGCTCATGCTCCAAAACATCTGTTAGTCTATAAGGTGCCACAGGATTCTTTGCTGCTTTTACAGATCCAGACTAACACGGTTACCCCTCTGATACTTGTAGATTGTGTGTTTCTTAAATCTGCTTAAGAATCGTTCCATGTCTGCTCCATTTTAACTGTGGATATTAGAAAGCCTCACTTTGCTGAACAGGAGTTTGATTTTGTTTTCTTAGGCAAAGAGAAAAGAACAAAAATCTTCCCAGATCATTACGTATATAGTAATAGCTGTTCATGTTTCTACCAGAGTTAAGGGGTTAAACATAACTAAATTACATTTAATATTAATCCCAGAGATGCCATCCAGGTTTAGCGATTAAACACTTAAAAAAAAACCCAGTAGCCTCATGTCTTCATTTTAAGACTGCATGCACAGAGTACAAATTGTTTACCTTCATTACCTTTCCTATGAAATAAACGCTTTCATGGGAAAAACCCTGGCAGAAGCAGGGATCAAGACTGCCATATTCTAAACATGCTTCATTCAGTTCAAACGTACATGCGGCATAAACTGAGAGGTTATCTTGCTGCTATCTCATGAGACACCATCTAGCTAGTACCCATTTAAGATCCGATGTTTAAAATGGGAAACATAATATTTTCTAGTCTTCTCCCAAAATACTTTTCTGTTAAATAAAGACTGCATAATAGAGGATTCATCTGTACTGCTCAGACACATTTAAGGCTACGGCGATAGTTCCCAGTTCTAATGAACCATTCTTTTAAAACTCTCAGCCCCAAACCTCAACCACTTTCGGAAGCGAGTAAAGATCGCACATGTGCTAATGGACAGATTGTCAACTGTTCGCAGCCACACCGGTGGCCAGAATTTTAGATGAACTCTGTTCTGCTTTAGTCACCTACATAAGAGTTAGGTGCATGGTGGATATAAAAAAAAAATTTAAATTTAAATCAGATGTTTATTTGAATTAAATACTTTTTTTAAGTAAGCCTATTTAAAAGTAAGTTTATAATTATTACACTCAATTAAATAAAAAAAGATCCAATATTAAGCAATACATGCTTACTACCAAGTTTTAAAGAAAGTCAAAGCACAGAACTAGTAGAAGTCACTGGCTAAGCACCTGGAACCAAAGTTAGCTGAATGCTAATTCAGATTTCTGCAGCAGTAGCCTCTTCTGCAAGCGCAGAGAGAATATTTTCTTTATTACTGTTTATTCAAGTAGGTCAGTTCAATAACTTGTTCCTTCAAAGCTAAGAAGCCAACTGGGAGTTGAACAAGCAGGAAAGCTTTTTTTCCTCTTCCAATCAAGGAATAAAAATTTAGTTCTAAAAATCTCAAAAGGACATTGTGACCAGAAACAATCAGTTCAATTCACTAACTACAGATGATACTTCTTTGTTTAATAAATTAGTTAGTTTCCAATGTAAAATGAATTCTTTGCATCAGTCTTCACTGTTGAGGATGTGAGGGAGATTCCCAAACCTGAGCCATTCTTTTTGGGTGACAGATCTGAGGAACTGTCCCAAATTGAGGTGTCATTAGAGGAGGGTTTGGAACAAATTGATATAACCAAACAATAATAAGTCTCCAGGACCTGACAATATTCACCCAAGAGTTCTGAAGGAACTCAAATGTGAAATTGCAGGACTACTAACTGTTATCTGTAACCTATCATTTAAATCAGTTTCTATATCACATGACTGGAGGATAGCTAATGTGATGCCAATTTTTAAAAAGGGCTCCAGAGGTAACCTTGACAACTACAGGCCAGTAAGCCTCACTTCAAGTATCGAGCAAATTGGTTGAAACTATCATAAATAACAAAATTGTCAGACACATAGATTAACATAATTTGTCATGAAATAGTCAATATGGTTTTTATAAAGGGAAATCATGCCTCACTAATCTACTAGAATTCTTTGAGGGGGTCAACAAGCATGTGGATAAAGGAGATCCAGTGAATATAGTGTATTTAGATTTTCCGAAAGTCTTTGACAAGGTCCCTCACCAAAGGCTCTTAAGCAAAATAAGTAGTCATGGGATAAGAGGGAAGGTTCTCTCATGGATTGGTAACTGGTTAGAAGATAGGAAACAAAGGATAGGAATAAATGGTCAGTCTTCAGAATGGAGAGAGGTAAATAGTGGTGTGCCCCAGGGATCTGTACTGGGCCCAGTCCTATTTAACATATTGATTAACAATCTGGAAAAAGGGGTAAACAATGAGGTGGCAAAATTTGCAGAAGATACAAAACTACTCAAGATATTTAAGTCCCAGGTGGACTGCGAAGATCTCACAAAATTGGGTGACTGAGCAACAAAATGGCCGATGAAATTTAATGTTGATAAATGCAAAGAAATGCACATTGGAAAACATAATCCTAACTATATATATACAATGATGGGATCTAAATTAGCTGTTAGCACTCAAGAAAGAGATCTTGGAGTCACTGTGGATAGTTCTCTGAAATCATCCACTCAATGTGCAGCGGCAGTCAAAAAAGTGAACAGAATGCTGGGAATCATCAAGGGATAGATAATAAGACAGAAAATATCATATTGCCTCTATATAAATCCATGGTACGCCCACACCTTGAATACTGCATGCAGATGCAGTCGCCCCATCTCAGAAAAGATATATTGGAATTGGAAAAGGTTCAGAAAAGGGCAACAAAAATAATTAGGGGTATAGAATGTCTTCCATATTAGAAGAGATTAATAAGGTTGGGACTTTTCAGCTTGGAAAAGAGGCGACTAAGGGGGGATATGATAGAGGTCTATAAAATCATGAGTGGTGTAGAGAAAGTAAATAAGGAAGTGCTCTTTACTCCTCATAATACAAGAACAAGGGGCCACCAAATGAAATTAATGGGTAGCAGGTTTAAAACAAACACAAGAAAGTATTTTTTCATGCAATGCACTGTCAACCTCTGGAACTCCTTGCCAGAGGGTGTGATAAAGGCCATACTATAACAGGGTTCAAAAGGGAGCTAGATATAGTCATGGAGGATAGGTCCATCAATGGCTATTAGCCAGGATGGGCAGGAATGGTGTCCCTAGTCTCTGTTTGCCAGAAGCTGGGAATGGGAGACAGGGGATGGATCACTTGATGATAACCTGTCTGTTCATTCCCTTTGGGGCACCTGCCACTGGCCACTGTCAGAAGATAGGATACTGGGCTTGATGGACCTTTTGTCTGACCTGATATGGCTGTTCTTATGTTCTTAAAACATTTGGAAAATTTGTTTCATTATGTATCTAGTAAATTTAAGCTAGTTTTGTTTAAAGAAAAAAATTAAAATGCTATTTTTGTGCATTTTTAATTGAGTTGAATTTCCATCCAAATAGCTCTTGACACAAATCAGAAGTAAAAAAGTTAATCTAGTAAATAACAATTGCATCATTTTCTAATATAATAAAAAATGTAATTTAAACTACATAGTTGCTTAAATAAATGCAGATACGTGGTTGGTTGTACCCACCTTTTTGAAATCCTCCCTGCAGCAGGTGTGGGTCAACCTGTGGAATACTTTTGCCAGAGGATGTTGTGAAGGCCAAGACTATAACGGGGTTCATAAAAGACCTAGATAAATTCATGGAGGATAGATCCATCAATGGCTATTAACCAGGATGGGCAGGGATCGTGTCCCTAACCTCTATTTGCCAGAAGCTGGGCATGGGAGACAGGGAGTGGATCACTGGATAATTACCTTTTCTGTTCTCTCCCTCTGGGGCACCTGAAATTGGCCACTGTCGGAAAATAGGATACTGGGCTAATATTGGTCTGACTTACTATGGCTGTTCTTATGTACTAATTTCTTCAACTCCGCGACTCCCCTGCAGACTGTCAGTCTGCTTCTGCAGGTTTTCTGGGGCTTAGCTCTCCAGCCATTTCACACTACAAAATCCCTTCCAGGGTTCAACAAACTGAGACAGAAGAATTTCCTTACCCTTCAGGACCAAGTATAAATAAAAGTGTTTCTTGCCCTTTTGGCCTAAATTCCCTCTCCAGGAGTGGGTCAGCAGGGTTCCCTGTGAACTCCTGCCACGGATTCTGGCCAGCAATGAAACTTGGCCCAGCCTGGTTCCTTTAGTTGTGGCCCAAAGAGCATCCTTCCTCACTCCACTAGCTCCAGCCAGGAACTGACCTGACAATAGCAGGCACCTCCTTTCATTTTAGCCTGCTGGGCCTTGATTGGCTGTTGCTGGTCCCCAACCCTTCTAGCTACTGGAGGACCAGATCTCACTGGTTTCCAAAATGGCTGCTCCTAAGATGTCTTTCTAGGCAACCGGGAGGTCTAATTATTCCCTGCTCTTTTCCGTCTCTGAGAACTGATTCGTGGGGCAGGGTGCAGCAGACCAGTGGGGCCTCCAACAGGGGCTGTGAAGGCCTGGTAGCCCTCTCACATTATAGATATAGTATATCCTCCGAGTTCACAAAAAGCAGCACTAAATCAAGTGTGAAGGCTATATATAGTTGCAAATCAACGTTTTAATGATTACCAGCCAATGAGAATCAACCTTTCTTTAGGAAAATAACTAAAAAGTACAAATAAAACACAAGATTAAAATCAATTATTTAAATCAAGGTTTCCCCCCTGCTGATTTAAATCATGATTAAAATCAGTGATTTACATTGCTTTGCTTTCAGTCAATCCACATGGCTAGATGGTGAGCAATCAGTAACTCCCATTGCAACACCTAACACTAGAGTTTCAAAAGAACTCAATACACAGTGTGCAAAGCTTTTTTGAAAACCCTAGCTACTTAAATGGAAACTGAGTATTTTCTAGAACCGATAACAACATAGTCAGCCCTCTCTAGGCCTTTCTATTGGACCTATCAGCATAGTCTGGTTTTGAAACACATCTTGTACAGAATTATAATAATTTACTCTTAAATATTCAGTTTGGGAACATCAGAACTACTGCATGTTAACATATCAGTGCCTGACGAACCAGGATACTTTTCCTGGTATTTAGTAAAAGTCACTTGAAATAAAGAGGAACCTTTGTCCATCTGAAAGGTGAAACAAAGTCACTGGTATTACAGCTAGAAGGGAGGGATATGCGGCATGAGTTCTTTCGGGCGGGTTCATACTTTAGTACTTATTTGAAGGGTTCTTGCTCGCCAAAGAAATCTACTTTAAAAACACACCCCTTTTTTTAGCAATAAGTGGCCATGATGAACTTGGAACACGGCCCTTCCGCACCTGTAGGTAAATAGGACAATCCCAAGTCTGTCAACAAAAACCTGGCTTCCTTGCTTGGTGATATGCATGTGAAGGGGATACTTGATAATTTCCTCTTTAAGGGGCAGAGTCCCAGGGGAAACCCTGGTCTGCCAGGGACTGGGACCAAAGCCCCCGAGAGCCCAGATCTACCGCAGAGACACAAGACCTTTGTGGACTCACTGTCTAGCCTATGGAGAGCATACCCTGCTGCTTCGATGGAACAAGAGGGACACACCGCAAAAGGAATCTCGAGGACTTTTCCTGATCCCAGCCTGGAGGTTTTACTGAAAGAGGGATGAATCTGGATTCTCTCAGGCACAATCCCATTGACCGCAGTGAGAGTTGGCTTGAATAAGAATGGAGACCCTGATTCCGCAAAGCCTTCAACGTCCAATGGGTCTTAAGCATGTGGTTTACTGTAGTAGGTCCTTACTACACAAATAACAGGGTTCACAATAAAAAAGAATGTATTCCACATAAATCATGGGCCAGACAATTTTCCAGAATACCGTCGAAGTGTGGGGGATATGATAGGGGTATATAAAATCATGAGTGAGGTGGAGAAAGTAGATAAGGAAAAATTATTTACTTATTCCCATAATACAAGAACTAGGGGTCACCAAATGAAATTAATAGGCAGCAGGTTTAAAAAAAATAAAAGGAAGTTCTTCTTCACACAACGCACAGTCAACTTGTGGAACTCCTTGCCTGAGGAGGTTGTGAAGGCTGGGACTATAACAGCGTTTAAAAAAGAACTGGATAAATTCATGGAGGTTAAGTCCATTAATGGCTATTAGCCCAGGATGGGGTAAGGAATGGTGTCCCTAACCTCTGTTAGTCAGAGGGTGGAGATGGATGGCAGGAGAGAGATCACTTGATCATTACCTGTTAGGTTCACTCCCTCTGGAGCACCTAGCATTGGCCACTGTCGGTAGACAGATACTGGGCTGGATGGACCTTTGGTCTGACCTGGTACGGCCGTTCTTATGTTCTTATGTTCTAAAGTGTATTCATACAAGCAAATTGTAGAAGGTATTTCGTCAAACACTGGACTAAGTACTGAAGTTATGACAATGCCCACCGATTAAGGTGCCCATATGGGAATTAAAGTGGACCTCATTATATATGAGTTCTACAACCAATGGACAGTTACCAGTAATTTATTTTTATTGCTCCTTTGGCCAGGAATAACCATGTAATTTACCAAACAGTTTGGGGAAAACAAAGAAAACAGCTACTTAAAAAAATAAATAGAGGAATTACTGGGTTAGAGTCTCCGTAGGTAAATCTTGCAAGGAGGGAGAAGAGTCTGAAAACCCTCTGTAAACAAGCAACATTTACTGAGCCCACTGTGCAGAGGCCGTGTGGTGTCAAGTGAAAGAATGGGAAAGGATTATGCGGTGAACAGCATGCCATGCACAATCAGATTAATCTGTCAGTATTCATTTGGAATGAGACATTGTCCAAACCTCAACACTGGCACTAGGCGGGCAGAGAACAAGACAGATGCTATGAAAAGGGAGGATCTGGGATAGCAGAAAACAAGTGCTGCATTCTTCTTTTCATTTGCTGGTGTGCAAAGGAGCCTTGAGGGCCACATAACTCTGAGGTGCCATACAACGACTTTGTTGGTAAGATAGATACCGTGTGATCAGCATAGGAAACAACTGGCTGTAAGAAAGGTTGGTTAGAGCATTCTAGCTGAGCAATGAATTGCAGGAGGAGGCGGAGGGGGAAGGAGGAATGTCTGTTCCTTGGGCGTTAAATTCTATACTGGGAACGTTATGGATGAGACCAGACCCTCCCACAGGGAAGCAGGCTGGAGAGGAGACACCTCCATACTAGACCAATAACAGCAAGAACTCTGATGGGATCCAAACAGGTCTCTTTCCCTTCCTTCTGTAGGACACTGGGGCCGTTGTGCTGCAAAGGATCATGGGAATTAGTTCCCTATGTCTGGGAAATATTTCTATTCTCATTCAAGCCCCAGTACTATGTTGATAGGTAAAAAATAAATTTGTAGGACTCTTAATGGTCTAACTGGATTTTCATAGACATGGGGTCAAATCTGCCCTTGGCAACCGCAGTGAGGACTGAAAGACTTTGGCCTAACTGAAGTCATTGGTCTTAACACAGGTGTTTCAGTAAAATGTGGTGGCCTGTGTTTTGCATGGGGTCAGAGCAGGTGACTCTCTGGTTGCGTGAAACTATGTGAAACTACGAAGACAGCAAACTGTACAGACATAACCAAGGGCCCATCACTGTGCAAATCCTGGAGGCACGGAGAGTTAAGCAGGAGCCCAAACTTACAGCAGAGCTGATCACGCATACCTAGCGGAAGAGGAGTGTAAAGCGTTTGTCTCTTCAAGAGGGATTGTCCTGTGGAGATTCTGCCATTGAAAAGCAAAAGTGGAGGAAGAGGAAAACTGGTTGAAACTATCAAGGGTCTAATCCTGTCTTAGGAGTTCGCTCAGCCCATAAGACTACATCTCTCACACTCATTTTCTTCTGGTCTTACCAGCAAATAAATTTGTCTCTCGATTGTACAGGACATGGAAAGGGTCAAGGATTCTCTTTTCTTCTGGCACAGTATTGAAGTCTCAGACATGCAAATATTTGATGGTGATAAACTGAAATTCAGACACCAATCTGGGTTTGAGGAGAGGCTGTACTCCTCCTGCCTTGGATTCTGAATCAAGATTGTGAGACTGGGTCGTAGCTCAACAGAGCATCTTCAAGCAGTTCAATCGAGAAGCCTTGCGATGGAGCTGCAGTTGAAAGTTGAGTCTAAAGCACCTACCTTCTCACCCCGAGTATAAAGTAGTCTTGGCAGCCTTCCAGACCGTGCCCCCTCTGGAGATCACCTCAGTTTGAGCAGTCAGAGGGTTTCTCAGCAGGCAGAAATCCTTTTGCTAGCTACACCTGCCCAGAGCTTCCCCTGGCTGGGGAAGATTTCAGCATTTCTTTGCAGGACAACCCATTCCGTGCCCCTGCCACTCAGATACCAGCTCCGAGATGCCAGTTCCCATTATCAGGCATGCTCATTGATATCCTGAGAGGTTGGGAGAGAACCTGAAAAAAAACTCTGTATTGGCAAGAGAGCAGTTTGGTGGGACCAGAGGTGACAAAAACCACAGGAGTGTCGGAAGAAAGAAAGAGCTCCAAGTTGATTGTATTAAAATTAGTTGATTAAAAATTGCCACATTTTCTAGCAAAGAGCCTTTTATCCCACAGCATCCAGATCAGATTGCGACGGATGCAAACAAACAGGAAAGCAGGGAAGGCTCTGGGGTAACAGCGCTGCCATTGAAATGGGTGCCTTTGGTTGGTGATCTACAAAGCAGCCCTCGTTAACAGAAATGTCAGGGTTGTACACACTGGTGCCTTACATTCTTCCTTCCAGGGGAGGGCCAGGCGATAGAAAGAGCAATTGGCAGAGAGGTGGCTGAAGCTCCGTCTCACCCCTGAGCCCTTTCATTGGCTCACTCAGCCGCTTTGTTTAAAGTTTACTTAAGAGAGACTGGCAAACCAATTACGTTGTATAAGCTTCCCTGGCTGGATTCTACTCATGCAAGGGGCCGGCTACTCTTTGAGTGTCCCTCTAACGCTGCAGCTAATTTGCTACACAAAAAAAGAAAGGAGTGAGGATGGGGGAGAAGGGGCCAACATCCAGCCAAAATAAACGAGGTTATTATTGTGAAAAGCAGACAATGGGGCCAGGGGGAGGCTCAGCTGCTGTAATGATGTTGTGGACCAGCAGGACTTTGGAATGGGGCCAGCTGCTCTCAGTTGCAGCTACTTAATGATGTGGTTTTAAGGCAAGCCATTCACATGTCCTTCTGTGGGTGGGTGTATGGGTATTTGCTAGCTGCTCCATGCAGCACGCTGCTGTTTTTAAATGCTGCCAACTCTGTGGTCTTTTTGCCCTTACAATATTAACACAGCTGGGCCTAAATCATCCAAAGGGGCTTGTAGTTCTGGGTGTCTGGCTTGGGGCTCCGCACTTCCTGAAACATTGGCTCCTTGAAGGGGGTCTACCATTGTGCCCCCAAAAACTAAATACTTTGGGAAATGTAACCCATAGATTTTACATGTAGGGCCTCATCTTTCCTCTGCAGCCCTGGCTGGAGGGAACGAGAAGCAAGTGAGGAAGGAGCGGAAGGGAGCAGGCTGCCTCTATGCCATCATTCCCCCCTCCTGATGACTACCTGCTGGGGCCTGCAGAGGTCTGAATCTATCACTGGAGAAGGCGCAGGGAGAGGCCAGCCAAACATTCATGACTTTGGTAGGTAAGTTAATGTGGAGCCTGCAAAGAGATTTTTTTCTCTCCTCTGCTGGAGGCTGTCCGTCTTACAGAGAACAGGAGTGGGATGTGGGGTATACGCAGCAGGGGATTTCCTAGCAGTGCAGATCCTCCAGGAATGACACTCAGGAAGCTAGAAAACAGTGTGGAGGCACAAAGCCTCTGCAGATCCAGTGCAAACCGTATGGATCTCTCATAGAATGGGAAAGCCAAGCTCCACCTCCTAACACCTCTGTTAGAAAAGGCAATTAATTCCACGAATGGAAACTCAGCCTCCTCTAGCCTATAAGGGAGAGATCCACACCAGGGACAACAGATCAACACAGGGGACAACAGATCTGAACAGGGGACAACAGATCCCTGAAACACAATCTAGTACTGTAAACAGGAACTCAGCGCCTCTAGCTCAATGCAGCTGAAAATACCCCTTGTTTGTCTGATGAGATGACAAGATGAACTGCTATCCTACGGGAGCACTGTAGGTGCCTGGTCTGTAGAGATTCCTTGCCTGCCAACCTACAGCAACTGCTGCTGCTTCCTTTTCCTCGAGAGAGAAAGTGGCTGCTGGATGTGTTTCAAGGAGCAAACTAATGAGAGAGAAGCATGAGCATAAGGAACTGCTGGGCTAGAAAATGATGCTTAGCCCTGCTGAGGGAACGTAGCACTGAGATGCAGAGAAAACGCCCAGAGATGGTGTATGGTTGGATACAGAGAGAACCAGTGGCAGAATAAACAAGTTGTTATTCAGCTGTAAATGTCGGCATTCTCTCACTTTCTCCTTCCAGCTCATATTTTCCTTTACCCCAACTATTTTTCTTTCTTTCCCTTCTGTATATTTTCCTCTCTTTCCCATTTTCTGTCTTATTCCACTCCTCCTCTCCCTCTTACCTGCTTCTGGTCCCCTGTTCCATTCCATCTTTGCTCCACATGATCTCCTCCCTTCCCTGGGCCTCTGATTCCAGCCACTTCCCTTCCCCTGCTCTCCTACAGATCTTCAATTCCCCATCTTCCTCTACAATCTCCCCCACATCCTGGTCAGCCAGAACTCAGCATGCCCAGTGCATCAAACACAGATCACATCATCACCAGATTAGAGCAAGAAAAGCACCTGGATCAAATTTAGATGCTGGTGGGTAGATGAAAATGTTACAAGAAAATGGCCAAACAATAAGGTCACCATCAACTACGGACGGTCAGGAATTTTTCAACAAAATGGAACCCAAACTGTTTGTGAATCAAGATCAGTTTCAAAAATTCTCCCAACTGAAAAAAAACATTGGATTTTTTTTTAAATTGAAGTTTGCTAAATGAAAAATTCTCCTTTTCCATTTTGGAATGACTTTTCGTTTCTGAACTTAAATTGATTCGACTAAAAAAGTTAAAGAAAAAGGGTCAACATAAAAACTTTTCAATAAACAAAATATTTTGATGGACGCACACCATGTTTTGAGTTTTTCAGGTCACAAAAGTTTGAGATTTTGACTTTTCATCCTGATTCAAGTCAGAGCAAAATATTGAACTTTGAAAATATTCAAGGAACAGGGAAATGATTTCCCACCCAGTTCTACTATTAACAAAGGACATCTGCCCTCTGTGGTCAGGTGGGGTGCAAGCTAGAGGTCCTCCTGGAATGGTTTTGCAGGAGAGAGAAATGTCAAAGAAAAAGGAGTCAACAGTCACAGAGTGAGGACAGGAAGGTTCGAATGAAGATTTCAGTAGAAATGGAGTTCTGGCCAGTCTTTTGCCCTCAGCAAAGACAAGAAGAGAGTGGGGGAGTCGCACAAAGCCATATTACAAAGGCAGGGCAGTCCCTTTGCAGCAAAACACCCGGAAAAATCAAGCTGCAAAATCAGAAAAGCCAGCTTCCCCTCTCCCCTAGCTGGGATATGGCTTGCTCTCTAGAGCTGGCTACTTTCTTACCAGACTCCCCTGGCTGGAGAGTTGGGAGGGGAGAGCATTGCAGTTATGTTGGCTCTGGGAGTAGCCATTTGAGACCTGGCCAGCCAGAAAGTCGTTCTGATTCAGGCTATGAGCTTGGGGGCTGGAGTATCTTGCTGGGGAGTCAGGAGTGGAAAGAGAGCTAATAGGTCCCCTACGACCTCAGTGGAAGACCGATCTGAATGTCAGAAATGCTGGTGGATGGACAGTGTCCTCTGATCATCTCCTGATTCGATGCCAGCTGAGAGAGTGAGATCAGGACCCCGAGTTCAGTGACAACGGCAGGCTGCCAAAAGCAAAGCAGTGCTGGAAACCTCCTCTGGGGACAGGAGAACTCAGCTGGAAGCAGGTGTCTCTCGCAGGCAAGTGCCACACAGTTGAGACACACATGCCCTAGGTGGTCATGCCAACAGATGTGTGTTGGCCAGTCACAACAGGGCAATGACCAGCTATGGGCATGAAGCAGCTCTCAGCTGCTCAGCAATTTCTGGCCTCCTGTCTTCACTGATCTGCCCTGGCTTGGGAGCCCTGTATACTGGCTGGGATGGGAAGATCCTTGGACGCATTTCTAAAGCCTAAGACAATCCTTGCCAAACGGAACAGCTGGCAACAGTCCTAGGCACCAGTCCTGCCCACTTCTTCCTGATTCTTCGGTCCTTCCCCATCTTTACCCCTTTCCTCTCATTTGCAGTCTTCCACCCAGATCTCAAAAACAGCTGCATGGATTTTATTCAGACTTTCCAGAATAATTCACATTTGATCTCAGATCCAGCATGAAAAAATGTTAGCTTCAGGGACACTTGCAAAAGTTATAAATTCCTCAAAGTAAGTCCTTAAAAATAGAATGCCCAATTTAAATTGAACTGTAATCTCTCTGCATTTTCAATCTTGGGCTCAAGGGACCGCACGCAAACCAGCAGTGCTTCACTTTCCTGGTTCATACTGTAAGGACTAGAAATAATCAATTAAAAAAAAAAGATCTATTGCTCAGTCAGGCTGTGTTTTTGCCCTCTTCACAAATACTGAGTCACACAGGTGCAATCTCAAGTAACGCCACTGTAATTCAACTCATGGAAGTACGATCAGCAGTTAGGTGCAATCAGTGACAAAACTGTGCGATCCTGGCTGAAAAGAAATGTGCTAATGATCAAATTCCATTTCTCTCCACAGGGCTGCAAGGTACACAAGTGAAATGATAAGCTTGAGGAGGAAGGGAGAGAAAAAAGGCAGCACCTTATAGCATAACAATAGAGAAGCTTGTCACAACATATAAAACCTCCACAACAATCCACTGTCTCTTTGCTGGAGCACAACACTGCTAAAAGATGATTGAATCAATCAGAAAGATTACGCTGGGAAAGGAAAAGACTATCACCAGAGAATCCCTCGCTATGAAAAAATTTGAAGGTAAATCCACCACCACCACAGAAAGTGGTGGAATTACCTAGGGAGGTGGTGGAATCTCCATCCTTAGAAGTTTTTAAGACCCAGCTCGACAAAGCCCTGGCTGGGATGATTTAGTTGGGGTTGGTCCTGCTTTGAGCAGGGGGTTGGACTAGATGACCTCCTGAGGTTTCTTCCAACCCTAATCTTCTATGATTCTATGAAGTTTCTATGAAGTCTAAGACACGAGGGTTAAGCTCATTGAGAGTCATCTCCAGAATCCTCCAAGATATGCAGCTGCTCCAAATATGAAAGAATGGGCCAGGCATTTCACTTGAGAATTGATTTACCAGCTTTATGTAGCAAAATGTAGATGTTCAGCAGTATGCTAGATGATCATGTAAATTTATTCTATCCATAATCAGGTACTTAGCCAGCCTAGAAATACCAAAAGCAGCCTCTTTCCCACAGGACCTTGGTTCTCTTTCTTCCAAGAGCTGCAGGCTGGCATGCAAGCTAAACAAGGTTCTTGAAACTTTTTTTTTCAAACGTACAGAACAGATCAGGTCTGTCAAGGTATTATTCCCACTTTGAACTTTAGCATCCAGAAAGTGGGGACCTGTATGTACCCCTCTAAACTTAATTCCTAGCTTAGATCTGATAGCGCTGCCACCAACCAGAAATTCCAGTGTCTGGGACACTCCCTGTCTCCCCAAAATCTTCCCTGGGGGACCCAAGACCCAAACCCCTTGGGTCTTAAAACAAAGGGAAATAAACCATTCCCCCTCCTTTCCCCCCTCCCAGACTTTCCCTGAGAGATACACTGATCCAAACTCCTTGGATCCTAAAACAGAGAGGAATTAACCTTTTTCCCCCCCTTCTCTCCCCCCACCACTCCCTGGTGAGTTCAGACCCAATCCCCTTGAGTTTTACACAAGAAAAAAATCAATCAGGTTCTGAAAAAAAAGCTTTTAATTAAAGAAAGAAAAAAGTAAAAATTATCTCTGTAAAATCAAGATGGAAAATGTTTACAGGGTCTTAGCTTATACATAGACTAGAGGGACTCCATCCCCCCTAGCCTAAGTTACAAGTTACAGCAAACAGAAGTAAAATATCCTTCCAGCAAAATACACATTTGCAAATTAAGAAAACAAACATAAAACTAAGTCGCCTTTTCTAGCCAGTACTTAGTATTCTGAACATGAGAAACTGTTTGAAAGAATGGAGACAGATCTGGTTGCACGTCTGGTCCCTCTTAGTCCCAAGAGAGAACAAAGAACAAAACAAACAGCACAAAACAAAGACTTCCTTCCACCAAGATGTGAAAGTATCTTCTCCCCCAATTGGTCCTTTGGTCAGGTGTCAGCCAGGTTCACTGAGCTTGTTAACCCTTTACAGGTAAAAGAGACATTAACCCTTAACTATCTGTTTATGACAAGGTCTCACTCTGTTTGAGTTCTAGGTGTTGGTCAGGTCTCCCCAGCATGCTGCCCCTAGACATAAATTATGAGGACCTCACCCTCACTGAGTCTGTCTCCCTCTGACTAGTAAGCTTCAAGCACTGCATGTAAGTGTTCAGTGAGATCAGTCAATTTGGTGCCAGCTGCTCACTGTACCGGGTCCTGGAATGATTAGTGCAGACTGCAGCTACCTCTTTGGGTTTGCTATTCATCTTATTCCGTCTCAGGTGAGAGATCTAGGGGATTTGCTATAGAAGTTGCTGCTTCCTCAACTGACACTGGCAGTTTGCATGTTCTGTTCCCATGTGTGTAGCAGTCTTGTTCTCTCTACCTGCGCCTTTAGGGTAATTCTCCACTTACTCCACCATTCAATTCTAGAGTTGGTAGCTCCTCTCCTGTTGTATTTCCAAGTGTACAGTTGTGTTTTCAAGGGATTTAACTCACTCTATCTATTTTTTTTTTCTTTGGGAAAGTGCTGGCACCTACTCTGCCCCAGAGGGCAGCTTTTGGGTTCTCCCACAGGACCATCACTGCTACCTCCCCAGTTTTTTGCAAGAAATCTCAAGGAAACATTAGAGATGTACCTCTCCCACCAGAGAGCTGTTAAGCTGCTTTAGTTGAACATACAATGCACTGACAGGAGGATGGAGAAGTGGTGTTCTGTTACTGATTTAGGATCCTGAATGAGTTTTGTTGTTTCTTTCCAGTTTTGTGGGTCTCAGCATTTCTATCTCCATTTCAGTTTGGGGAGTGTGAGCTGCTGAGGAACAAGCCATCCATTTGAACCAAGCTCAAAAAACAATGCAAATTACTATTCAATCATTTCATTAAAGGACTGACACTTTCTCTTTACTGTTAGATCCTGCTCTTCCCCAAGAGAAGAGCCCAATTACCTTCCCATGGCTGCCAATCCTCTTCTCCCACACAATCCACCCTCACTGCCTCTCATTTATAAGAAGGAACTTTGAATACAGATGTCCTGTGGCCCAGACAACCACCACCGCCAAATGCTGCTCCCATTTAGACTTGAACATCCATCTTACTGGCTATAAGCAAGTACAGCCCAATGAGTTATGAGGTGAGTCTTTCAGGGAGAAAGAACAGAGTTTCTTGGGTGGTTGGGTAGAGTGTAGAAGAGAGGCTCATTGGCTGGGGCCGAGGATAGTTCAGTGTTACAGTTTTGACATAAATGTAAATGGTTACTACTAATATACATGCTAGTAGCACCGAAAAGCCTCAGCTATGATCAGGGTCTGATTGCGCTAGGTGATGTACAAATGCAGGTAAGAGACAGTCCCAGCCTTGGAGAAATCACAATCTAAAAGACAGACAAAGGGGATGAGGTTGGGAAAGATACAAGCAAATCGCTACAGAGAAGCACTGACCCGCCCCAACGCAGATCTCCTCCCTCTACCCATACAAAACATTTCTCCCTGCTATTTTCTCCACTGCACTGACTCCCACAATGAAATTCAGAGCAGTGGGCAGGTAGCCATTGGATGTAAGCAGGAAAGAAGTCCAGTAGATCAGTGTGATTTACACCCATCTGGCATTCTGTGGGGATGCAGAATAAAGAATGTCGGCCATACTCAAACAATGGGGGATTCTATCCTGGGAAGCTATTACTCTAAAAAAGAGTTAGGGATTGTCGCGGATAACCAGCTGATCATGAACTCCCAGCGCAATGCTGCAGGCAAAAGAGCTAACACAATCATGGGATGTATAAACAGGGGAATCTTGGTTAGGTTATTTTACCTCTGTATTTGGCACTGGTGTAACCGCTGCTGGAAACTGGGTCCATTTCTGTACCCTCATGTAGAAGAATGCTGAAGAATGTTATTGCTGCGATGCTATTAAGACAGCTAAGTTTTTATAGCCGCTCAGTGCTTTTGTCCTGGTGTTATCAGCACTAGCTCAGGACACAGCCTGCTAATTCAGCAGACCTCAATGTTACTCATAGAGAATAACCACAGGCACAGTTCAGTGACAAAGGCACTCAGTCAGGTTTATTGCCCTCAAGTCCTAATGACTCGCACAACTTACAGAATTACATTAACAGATGAGTGACTCATGGCAAGGACAATTCAGTTAGTAGCAGAAGTCCCTGCTCTTCCCTCGGCTATACAAAGGGTTAAGGCGAGGTACCCCGACATTTATACAAAAACAAACAACTTACATACCACCTTACATGTTTCATGACATTTATTTGTTAACTCCCCTGGTTCCTGATAGCTCAGACACAATATCTCTATTCATTGTTCTGTCAACCTTATCTTGTACTAGATTGGGGTTTATCTGTGCTTGCCCTCTGAAATATATTCACTGAAATATCTAGTGCCTAGTACACTAGCAGCAACTTTGTCAGGTTTATGGACTGGACAGTGAACTTGTGAGTATCTGATTTATTACATGGCCTGACTTTGGTTCACAACCTTTGGTTCAGATCTGAGGTCCTGCACCAAGCCCAGAGATCCAGGCCCTCTCTCTCAACTTCACCCCAGTTCAAGAGGAATGTTGATAAATTGGAGGGGGTTCAGAAAAGAGCTGCAAGAATGAATAAAGAATTAGAAAACCTGATTTATAATAATAGACTCAAGGAGCTCAATCTATTTAACTTTAGAAAGAGAAGGTTAAGAGGTGACTTGATTACAGTCTATAAGTACCTCTAGAGGGAACAAATATTTAATAATGAGCTCTTCAATTTAGCAAAAAAAAATCTAACACAATCCAATGGCTGAAAGTTAAAGCTAGACAAATTCAGACTGGAAACAAGGCATAAATATTTAAACAGTGAGAGTAAATTAACCACTGGAACAACTTACCGAAGGGTCGTGGTGGATTCTCCATCACTGACCATTTTTTAATCAAGACTGGATGTTCTTCTAAAATATCTGCTCTAGGAACTACGCTGAAAGGAACAAGACCACTGGAGCAGCTGGAGGTGGTGGGGTCTGAGGTGCTACTTCTTTGTACGTGTCAGAATCTGGTGGGTGGCAATGTAGGCATGTTGGTGTCTGGAGACCTGGTTTTGGGGGAAGAGGGAAATGTCAAAGAAAAAGGAGTCAAAACAGTCACCAAGTGAGAGGATAGGAAGGTGCAGATGAGGATTTCAGCAGAAGTGGAGTCATGGCTGCTGCTTCAATACTACAGCAATAGGGACCAGATAGAGACCAGATAGACAGAGTGACTCCAGTGCTGCTAACAGCTATGTGGCTGAGATTAGAATCTGGCCCAGGGTGACCAAGAAGAAGAAGACAGATGAGAGAAGAGACCAGAGCTTCAGCCATAGAGAAGGTGTCTTGGGGCAGGATAGAGTCACTGCCAAAGACAGAGAGTTCTGATAGGTAGGAGTGGAGCTGTGGAAGGAGATGCTAAGATGCTTCTGTAGCTATGGATCTAGTCCAGGAGGCTGGAGCATCCCATAGCGTCAAAGGCTGAAATGAGACAGAAGATGGCGAGAGAAAAGTAGCAGAGAGGTGGTAGAGGTAACTGAGCTGCTGATGTCCAGAGCAAGGAAAGGGAAACAGTTCCACACCATTGGGAGGGATGAATGTCAGGAGAAGAGGCAGTTTTCTTATGGGAAGACATAATTGCAAGGATCCTGAGAGCCAAGGGACAGGACGAAGATGAAGGAAGGAAAATAAGACCCAAAGATTTGTGTATATGGCAAACAAGGTGCCACCACAAATTAGGACAATTTTAGCCTAAAAGGAAGTCATGAATTCCTTAAACCAAGCCAGGGCAAGGCTGGGAAGGGAGAGCCTGAGAGCGCCCAGAGCAAAGAACCGAGTGTCAAGATTGGGGATGAAGGAGAAAGGAGAAGCTACAACTGAGTGATGCCATGAGAAGAGCAAAAACCAGAGTGAACACCAGGAGCTCACTCCACTGACATGCGACTCATGTCCCACTAATCGTTAGTATATAGCGGGGCTAGACTAGAACACGTCAAACAAAACCAGCCGCTTGGTAATTCTCTGACCTGACAGTACAAGAGAATCTCATCCTAACTGAGACTAATGTTATTGGAACACACTGATGGCTGTGATGGAAAGCCCATGTCACCGCAGATAACACAAACGATGCTCTAATGATGGCTTCTTCCAGACGATGTTTTTCAAAAATGTCAAACATCATAAAGAGCACATCAGTTCTGTGCTAACCTCTCCATCAAGTCCTGCTTATTCCAGGATTTTACGTTCCAGGAGAAAGCTGTGAAGGTAGCACACATGGTACATGTTAGCAAAGTGAAAGGCATGTTACACATCTGCTTTTCCGCTGTAGGAGATCACTTTGGGCTTGTCTCTATGGAGAATTAGTGCACAACAAGTTGGGGGGAAAATCTACTATGTTCTGCCCTGACATGCACTAACTGGCCACGTGGATTCTGCTACCACGCACTAAAAATTATTTTGTAAGTCACAGTGCACTAGGCAACTGTTAGTGCACAGTAGCAGGGTCCACACAGCCAATTAGTGTGCGGCAGGCTAGCATGCTGTAGATTAACAACCCTGCTTGCTGCACACTAACTCTCCATACAGACAAGCCCTTAGGCTCTGCCATACTAGCAGCACAACCCACACTCCCAACCCTTCTATTCTGGACAAACAATTCCAATTTACTAGTCACGCACTTTGAAGTTAGGATATGCCCAGCTTAAATTTGCCTGTGCAACCTTAATTTGGCTCCCTTGTGCACGTGTGTTATGATGCCATCTTTAATTTTGTGATCACATACTGTTTTTCCACAGGACCCCTGCCTCATTCAGTGCACAGAATGGACGGTGCTCACTCAATGAGAGGCGACTGAATGTTCTGTTTTATCCCCATTATCCAATGTTCGACCTCAGGCCTTTTTTCTTTCATGCTATTCAAACCCGACTCTCAAGACAAAATTATTAATTTCTCATGGACTTTCTATGATGTGCATCACTATAGAATCTGAGTGCTTCACACACAGTCATTTAATTAATTTTCCCAACACCCCTATGAGATGGGGGGAGGGTCTTATTATCCCCTTTGTGAAGATGGAAACTGAGGTACAAAGTGATGAAAGACAAAAGTATCCGCTAATTTTGGGTGCCTAATTGGAGACACCAATTTTCCAGGGCAGCATTCAACTGTCTTAACCCCAAGACCATCCTTGTTCTTCCTGCAAGCCCCTGTCTCAGTCATTACACACCTTCCAACCTCAGCAACAAATGAGGCACAGATTAGGAATTAATGATGTGCATTACCATAGCACCTAGGAGCCCTAGTCATGGACAAGGACCCCACTGTGCTAGGCACTGCCCCCCCACATTTATAACTAAGTGTTAGATAAGAGACAATAGTTGGATATAGACAGACAGGAAACAATGAGACAATATTGGTCGACTTGACAGGCAGTGGTCTCAGCACACCAACAGCCTAACTGCTGTCAATTTTTTTGTAGACATGAGGGCAGAGTAGAGTTTTGAGGAACCTACAGACAACAGTCTCCTTCTTTGCACACCTTGATTCATCCCCTGAGCAGAACCATCCTGTGCACTGAATGAGGCAGGGGTCCTGTGCAAGAAAACAGTATGGAATTCAAGACTGCACCATAACGGATACTGGGGGACAAATTAAAGTTGCAGAGGCAAACTTAACCCTGACATTTCTTGACTTCTGAGTGCATTGATATTCCACCACATTGACATCTTCATGGGTCCTGTCACACAGACCTCTGCCACTTAAGCTAATGGAGTACCAGACCTGCTCACAGTGGCAGGCTGTCATCCCCTCTGTGGATCAGCACTAGTGGGGGAGGAGATGCTTTGCCAGTGGTTTCAGAGATATTTCCCAACAGCAGAGGAATGGTGAAACTCAGGGATTTTGCATTCCATTCCAAGCTCTGGAGAGGCGTGTGCTCCACACTTCCCCCATGCTTCCCCTTTCCATTCCATCCTTAAGTCTCTTAGGGTGCTTTGTAATATTTTATCACCCTCCGCCAGCTACAAGTTGTTCTGATTTTCTAGCCTGTTTTCCCCCCTCCCTATTTGCACCATTAGGCGATTGCTCCCTGTTTTGCAATTAAAAGACAATTAAAACAAGCACTGTCTTTTATTTCCTTTACTAGTGGATTTTTCATGGGAAGGGGAGATGCATGCTTCATCTTGGAATCCGACTCTCCATAACTCTTGTCTAGTTCATTGGGAACAGGCTTACAGAAAGACTGAGCCCTCGCCAAACAAAAGCTAAAATACATTTTAGCTTTTTGTTTTTAAATACTCTTTTATGGGCAGTGGTAATAGGGCAATTCCATAATTTGTGGTCAGTGACTTCCCACAAATTGCAAGCAGCAAGCCCCAGAGCTCTTGAAATTAGCGAGACCCTGTTGAAAATGAAAGCCCTGTGTAATGCTGAACAGTTGTTTTGTTTTGTTTTAGAAAAAGGAAATCTCTATTTCTGTTGCATGGAAATAAAGTTCAGTTTGTTAACCAATGGAAGTGGCCTGCATCCGTAACAAGCCATGGTGCATAGTTATTAGTTGATGTATGAGCTAGGAGGAAAACCCAGTTCCTCACACTGAGGTCGCATTTCTATATGTGCACAGAATGCGAATTACATAGTGTATGAATTTTTATTCGACTCAAGTTGTACGTGCAGCATCATACTTGTACCAGGCTGGCTCATCCCTTAAGGGCTGGAGGGTCTGGGGCCAGCCAACCCCAAGTACAAAAGAGGCCTGCCGGGGTTGAATCAGTGTGAAGGGCAGCAGGTGGCTGTAGCGAAGGGGAAAGCCCAGGAAGCTGCAGGGAAATAGAAAAGTCCCACAGGCAAGACCCTGATGCTAGGGGGTTAGAAGCCAAAACTCGAGTCTCCAGCCAGGCAGAGCCTGAGAGTGGCTGGCCAAAGCAGGAAAGGCTCTGGGCAGGAAGGCCAGGGAGCAGGGTGAACTAGAGACTGCGAGGAATAAGCAAGCTCCAGTAGAAAGCCCTGGGAGGTCAGGTATCAGAGGGGTAGCCGTGTTAGTCTGGATCTGTAAAAGCAGCAAAGAATCCTGTGGCACCTTATAGACTAACAGACGTTTTGGAGCATGAGCTTTCGTGGGTGATACATCTGATGAAGTGGGTATTCACCCACGAAGGCTCATGCTCCAAAACGTCTGTTAGTCTATAAGGTGCCACAGGATTCTTTGCTGCTTTTCTGGGAGGTCAGGTTTCCCCACTGAGACTGCAGGCAGGAAAGGCCTGGGAGTGACCTAGCGAGAGGGTAAACCCGATGGACTGTGTTTGGGGACTTGGAGCTTTATTTCTGTGAATAAACTCGGCCCCTGAAAAGGGGTGGGGAATGGACAAAAAAAGCCTGGGTGGTGTTTGTTTAAGAAGCCCTTTGAGGGAGAAAATCCCTGCAGAGGCACCCTGGCCATGAGGGGCACCCAGAAGGCAGCTGACCCGTCCTCCCCCACACTTTAGTACTTTTCTAAGGAGACTGCTCCAGAGCTGATCCCTGTTCAGCCATACATTTTTCAGGAAGAGCTTTGCACCTGGAGAGCAAAACTTTGGAGGGGAAATGTACATGGTGCTGTCCCTGTTGCCTTGGGCATGGGGGCATAGGAGGCCTACGGAAAAGGGTTGACACCCGTCTGGTTTTCACCCAGATAGTTCAGGTGTCAGTTTGTGTGTCTGGGTGCCATTTGACAAGCCCTGATGTCTGTTTTATTTTATCTAAGGAGAAGAGCTGGAGAAAGGGGTGGGGCCTCAAGGGAAGGGCTGGAGCAGGGGGCGGAGCCTCAGGAGTCCTGTTACCTGCCATTAGAAACATAGCAACCCTACTACGTGACCATCTGAAAGCGACTGTTTCGGTGGCAGTGCATGATACAGTCTTACATATACCAATCCAGGTGATCTCCAAGTAGTCAGAGAGGGCACCAAGATTACATATGTAATCCTTGAAGACCTGTGTGTATTTCACAGCTTCAACACAATCCTCAGATAAATGCTGGATATTATACTGTTGGTGAACTTCAGGCTTGCACAGAATTGGAAAAGAGAGTGAAAGATGAACAACTAGTCTAAGGTCTGAGTTTGCTGGTGCTTCTGTGCTACCAAAGACCCGGTGAGATTTCACTATGCAGCAATTTCTGACAAGGATGTGATCAATTTCTTTCATGGCACATCCACTAGTCGAGATCCAACTCCAACAATAGTTACTGTGGCACCTAAAACCGGGCACCCATAACAGACAAGCCCCCAGTGGCACACAAGGTCAGAAGCCGAGTGGTGCTGGCATTTGGAAACCCATCACAGTTTCATAGCCAGTTTGATGCAGCATTGAAATCTCCAAGCACTAGCGGCGTGTCATGTGGCAGAGTAGAATGGATTTTTGCTTCTTGCTGGTGGCCAATATACCCAATGGCCCAGTAATGCATGTGTATAATGAAGAGATAGTTATGGTGTCCTTTTCTGCAGCTGATGCATCTTCTGTTGGCATGAAGGCCACAATGACAAGATGGCAATGAAGCCGAGCACAAAATAAGTGTGGAGAAAGGAGGTTCCATATGGTTAAAGTCTGGTGGGGACCACTTTGAAGTGGAGGAAGGTTGCTCCTTCCACAGCAATATGATCGCTTTGCAAGCCTCCGCAATGCCAGTGATTATGATCTTGTAGCAAGCGATTTCTTTGACAAAAGCAGTCTTGCAGCCAGTGCTGTTCAGTGTGAACACATTCCATGTGGAGAGACGGAATGTGACTAAGGTCTGGTTTGGACTTCCAGGAAGTTGGTGTTATCAGGGCTGTGCTTTCCCTGAGAGGGGTTTAGGTCACACCGTCCTGCACGTGTAGAACATTTCCATCCTCCAGGAGTTGGCAGTAGCAAGGGCGCTACTAGTGCTGTTGTCATGGGTAGGGCTGATTGCTCCTTCATTTCATTTTTCTTCCTTGGGACTAGGGAGACGCAGTGAGTATCTTGTTTTTGGGGTGACAACACACACCATCCCCCTCCCCAGGAACTCTTCTGACGGATGCTGTTGGTTCCTTAGGGCCTGGATAGCCTTTTCAAAGATCTAGCAGTTCTCCCTGTGCACTCCACACATCCACAGTTGAAGCTCATCCACATTCACCACCATTAGGGAACTTGGCCCACATCCACTGGTTCCACTGTTGGCCATCACTCCTTGCCCTGAGCAGGGACCCTTATTGGGTGCCACCAACGGGGCCAGTCAGATCCAAGGCTCATATGGGGAGAGATGACCACATCCTGAAGCAGAGCAGCTTATGCTACTGCTAACCATGACCCTTGCTGTACAGAACCCCCTTAAATGTACAGAGGGAGTTTGTTACACACTATTGATTTCAATGGGAATAGGGTTAGATCCAAAGTCAAAAACTAGCATCCACAGTCTTCGGCCAAGATCAGACATTGAATAGACCCAAATCCATGACCACAAGAGAAACACAAGGGTAGGGAGCTTAATGTCACATTATCTCATTTAATATAAATAACATGACTTATAATAGTCTGTATTTTTAGTGTACGTAATCTAGACTAATAATAAAAGTCGGTAATACTGGGCTTGTATGGGTCAGTGTATGCTTTAGACATGAATTGAGGTAAGCTAAGAGACACTTAAAGCTTGTGAAAATGAAAATATGGAAACTAGAAGTGTTTCACTGCACAAGGCAGTCTCAGTATGATCTTTAGGAAGAGCGCATAAAACTAGAGTACAAGAGTCTTCACAAACAAGCCACACTGCAGTTGAGCTGAATCTGATCAGAGCTAATGAATAATGCTGGAAAACTCTTTAAATATCACTAACTGTTTAATACAAAACAGTTTAAAGGCTGCAGTGCTAATTAAGAAACACATCTCTAAGTCTGTGGTAACACTTTCATCTATAAGGATTTGTGTTTCCTTAATGCTGATTTAATCTGACTGAGCCAGTCACATAACCAAGGATGCTTCCTCAAACTAAGCTGTTGTCTTTATGGAGGGAGGTATAGACCTAAAACTCAGGTGCTCTTCAAAGTACACTATTTTGTGCTTAGCATTTTGAATGCGAGCAGCTAAAAAACAAATTAAATTCCAGTACGGGGGGACACAAAAATATATTAGGAACCTTAAGCAAGGCATTTTATGGTTTCTTTTGTTGCAAACATAGAGAGGCCAATATGCCCAAATGCACAAGGAATGTAAAAACTGGGATTCATAGATTCTAGGATTGGAAGGGACCTCGAGAGGTCATCAAATCCAGTCCCCTGCCCTCATGGCAGGACCAAATACTGTCTAGACCATCCCTGATAAACATTTATCTAACCTACTCTTAAATATCTCCAGAGATAGAGATTCCACAACCTCCCTAGGCAATTTATTCCAGTGTTTAACCACCCTGACAGTTAGGAATTTTTTCCTAATGTCCAACCTAAACCTCCCTTGCTGCAGTTTAAGCCCATTACTGCTTGTTCTATCATTAGAGGCTAAGGTGAACAAGTTTTCTCCCTCCTCCTGATGACACCCTTTTAGATACCTGAAAACTGCTATCATGTCCCCTCTCAGTCTTCTCTTTTCCAAACTAAACAAACCCAATTCTTTCAGCCTTCCTTCATAGGTCATGTTCTCTAGACCTTTAATCATTCTTGTTGCTCTTCTCTGGACCGTCTCCAATTTCTTCGCATCTTTCTTGCAATGCAGTGCCCAGAACTGGACACAATACTCAAGTTGAGGCCTAACCAGCGCAGAGTAAAGCGGAAAAATGACTTCTCGTGTCTTGCTCACAACACATCTGTTAATGCATCCCAGAATCGTATTTGCTTTTTTTCCAACCGCATCACACTGTTGACTCATATTTAACTTCTAGTCCACTATAACCCCTAGATCCCTTTCTGCCGTACTCCTTCCTAGACAGTCTCTTCCCATTCTATATGTGTGAAACTGATTGTTCCTTCCTAAGTGGAGCACGTTGCATTTGTCTTTATTAAACTTCATCCTGTTTACCTCAGACCATTTCTCCAATTTGTCCAGATCATTTTTTAATTATTTCAGAAATGTAAAATGAACAGGTAGTTATGCAAGTTTCTGGGTGTCTATAACCCATGACATGCACACTATCCCCATGACATAGACTATTGTCTTCTCCTTCCTAATTCAATGTCTGCAGTATCTTGGCAGAATTTCTTTTGAAATTCTTAGACAAGGAGTGTCTAAGCACTGTAACTTAAGTTTTGATTCTTTATGACAAGACCAGCCATTTTAAGGCTAAAGGTTTAAAGAGTGGCTCCCATGCCTCCATTTTATAAATTCTTTAAGCTGTGATTTTTAAATTATTAATGCTTCAAGGGAATGCAAAGCCCGCACTGCACCACTGATTTTCAGCAGACATCATCAGCTCACTGTCAAAACAAGGCATTTTTCTGCAATATGAAAACCTTTACATAACACAACCCAAACCAAGCTATATTTCTCTAAATCTGTTGCCATTGTTTCAGAGAGTCAGAGGATTATAATAGAGGTGGGAAACCTCCAAAGAGCTGAATTTATTCTACAATGCTGCTGCTAAAAAATGTTTCATTTGATACGTTCAGTACAGTGAGGGCTCATATACAGGAACCGTTTAATAGTGAAAATGCAAAGTTAAAAATAAAATAGAAATAGTTATCAGCTCAATGTCAACTGATTTGGCACTGCAGAGTAAAATAACTGCTTTCTAATAACATTGGCTTTGCATTTCACCAGCCTGCCCATTCTTATAAGCACTGTATCATGTTTAAAGCAGATTTATACCAGAGCAAAACTAAATGAAATTCAAATAAAAATTCTTGCAGATGTTTCTATAGTAAGTCAAATGAGTATCGTTTTCAAACTGATGCTGTGTGTATAGAAAAAGTCTAACCAAAGTCTAAATATGAAAACAGACTACTGGGTCACACCAATGGTTCATCTAGCCCAGTATTCTGTCTTCCGACAGTGGCCAATGTTACATGCTTCAGAGGGAAAACAAAACAAAACAGGGCAATTACCAAGTGATCCATCCTCCGTTATCCAGTCCCAGCATCTGGCAGTCAGAGTTTGAGGGACAAGAATGGAATATATTAATGTTATATTACAATGGCATGACAGTAGCACCAGATAAGCATGAAGCAATGCTTCAGTTTCAGAGTGCTTTTTACCTTTCCAGTGGCTTCCCTTAATACAAATGTGACGTGGCAGATCCACATTACACTGTGTTGGTGGTTAAAATCCGTTTTAATGTCTACAGGTGTAGGGGCGAGTGAAAGGTGCTGGCAACATGCAGGAATCATTCTCACAATAACCACTCCCTTATGCAAATGAAAGGATTGTCCTCTGCTGGGCTGTTAACGCACAGGGTGAGATTTCCCTGCAGTGCACACCTTGCTGGTTCTGTTGCAGTGCTGAAGGGAACATGGTGTTGTGATGGGTTGGTTCACAGAAACCCCCTTTGGGACTGCCACTTGATGTGCTTTGAATACCTCTGAGTCTGTTTTCCCTGCCAGCTTGGGACTTCAGCACCCTGCCTGGTTTGAGCCAGACATGCTTGCCTGCTACAAACCCAGACCCAGGTCTGAACCATGTACCCCAAAAGCTGCAGGCTTAAGTGAAAACAGCTTAAGAAGTGCTCCTGTCTCCAGCACTTAGATGCACAGCTCCCAATGGGGTCCAAACCCCAAATAAATCTTAAATTGTTCGCCCTCTATAACACTGATAGAGAGATATGCACAGCTGTTTCCTCCCCGCCACCCCACAGGTATTAATACATACTCTGGGTTAATTAATAAGTAAAACGCGATTTTATTAAGTACAAAAAGTAGGATTTAAATGGTTCCAAGTAATAACAGACAGAACAAAGTGAATTACCAAGCAAAATAAAATAAAAAATGCAAGTCTATGCCTAATACAGTAAGAAAACTGAATAAACATAAAATCTCACCCTCAGAGATGTTTCAATAAGCTTCTATCACAGACTGGATGCTTTCCTAGTCTGGGCACAATTCTTTCCCCTGGTACAGCCCCTGTTCCAGCTCAGGTGGTAGCCAGGGGATTTCTCATGACTGCAGCCCTTTTTGTTCTGTTCCACCCACTTATATCTCTTTTGCACAAGGCGGGAATCCTTTGTCCCTCTCTGGGTTCCCACCCCCTCCTTCTCAATAGAAAAGCACCAGGTTAAAGATGGATTCCAGCTCAGGTGACATGATCATGTGTTACTGCAAGACTTCATTGCCCACTTGCCAGCACACAGGAATACAGGAAGACTCACAAGTAAAACAGAGCCATCTACAGACAATTGTCCTGGTTAATGTGAGCCATCCAGAGTCCAAACCACCATTAATGGCCCACACTTTGCATAATTACAATAGGCCCTCAGAGTTATATTTCATATTTCTAGTTTCTGATACAAGAGAGGTACATTTATACAAATAGGATGACCACACTCAGTAGATTATAAGCTTTATAATGATACCTTACAAGAGACCTTTTGCATGAAGCATATTCCAGTTGTATTATATTCACACTCAATCTCCTAATTCATAGATTCATTGATTCATGAATCTATGAATTAGCACATTTTCATAAAATCATGTAGGGTGCAATGTCAGAGGTGTATTTAATGGGAACGGGCCCACTCCAGTCTCCCACCCTCCCCCCAGTTTGCTCTTACTGTTGAAGAAGTTCTTGGCCCTGAGATAGCTGACGCTGAGGCGCAGGATGGAGAGTTTATCCAGGGTAGAGATGACCTCCTCAGGGAAAGGCAACAAGCTAGCCAGCCGCTCCAGCTCCGAGTTCAGCCGATCCCTATGGCGCTTGGAGGGGTTCGACTTCACACCTTCTGGGGGCGGCGGCTTCACTCTGCCAGGGGAGGAGCCAAGGGAGACACATCACAAACACACCTGTGCCCAGGGAGAGGGTGGTCCTCAGCAGAGTTCACAGCACTTTCCAGCACATAGCAAGGGTGAGAGAGGCGGCTATGAGGACTGGCTGCTGACCTCCATTCTTGATTTCTTAACAGAATGGGAGCTCTTACTTCAACCCCTTATTCATTCCTACTATTAATATGCTTCTAGCACCATGCATGCTGATCCTCAGGTGAATAACATATGGCCCCTGTCCCTGAGCACTTACAATTAACCCCTTTGCCTCAAAACAAGAGTGAACTGCAGCTGTTCTTCATGATCCCTGCCAAAGCCCTGCCAAGGGAAGAGGGAGGGCAGGGACTTCAGCAGACGTTACTGAGCATGCTCAGTCTGTGTGAGCACACTCAGTACAAGCCAAGCAGCAACTCGGGGTGGGGGGCGCGTGACCTTGCATGCACCCCCCGCACACACATGGCCTCTGATTCCAGTTGTTCCTGCCATCATGCTACCAGACTTCCCAACCCTAACAATGGCCTTTGTTGGTCACTTGCCTTTCATTTACCTATGCAAAGGGCCATGTCACTTTTTCCAAGGACACTTATCTGTTTCATTTTAAACAAACAAATCCAGGTTCAGGAGGGCACTTGCTCAATGCATGAGGTTGGGCGCCCTGCTTGCTTCCTTCCTAAACCCACTCGAGAAGCTTTACGACTTTGAACCTCTTCCCTTCAATATTTTAGCCTGCTCTTGGGGCTGCAAGGAAGCAAGTGTCACAGACTTTAACCAGGCAATCCAAAAAGGCTTCATATATTTAATGTATTTTAAAGATTTCTAGTCAGCACTTTAACCAAACTTTTAAACTGAGTATTAAAATTGACCATTCATCCCAATGAATAGATGCAAATCAACAGGCAAACCATTTGTGCCTGTTAAATTAATAATTAACTCATACTACATAGTAACCAGTCTTTTATTTTAACTGCACTGACATTTTAGTAAATTGTGTCTCTTGTACCTATTCCCTAACCGTGAAGAAAAGCAAAAACATGAAACTCGGTTTAGATGGTACACATCTGGGTGGAAAGCACAGCCCCCAAGTTCATTTTCTCCTTCTGAAGATGTACCACATTATTTTATCAATAGTAATAAAATAATCCAGTCTCACTACTAGAAAAGGTGAGGGATAACCAGAAACTCACACACTCCAGTTATAAAAAGGACATTTGTCTTTTTTTCAGAAGTCTGTAAAATAACTAAAGCACCTCTTTTAATGCCAAATATCTGCCATGGTCACATTCACAGGATCTGATCTGGTCTAGCCGAGCAAGGGGGCAACATAATTAGTCTTTGGAAAGGTTATCAGCTAACATTAGGTCAGCCCTGTGAAAGGAGAACTATTGTTCACTAGTATCTTGTTTTTCAAACAGATGCTACCAATGATTCAAACAGAGTTCTTTATCAGAACATGCCCCATGCGAAGTCTTTGAAACCTTGATACAGAACTTCCCAGACCAGCCGTGGATGCTCTCTCTAGCCTATCTTGTATGGTGCAATGGCCATGCACTGACCGTCCTCCTGATGCACATGCAGGCAGACCAGAGACGGTGCATACGTTTTCAACAAATAGCCTGCACAGGTTCTCACGAAAAGGGGTTTTTTAGGGAAGGGAAGGAATTCATCGGCACCATTTTACCAAGGCAATTTCAGCTTGCTGGCATTGCATCACAGCTGCTCACCAGCCTCAGACTTTGGCTTTTCCTCCTTGGCAAGGAACATCCGCAGCTGGGAAATAGGCAGAGAAATCTAGTTTCGACCGCTGCCCAGCGGAAGTCCGTAGCAGCGGAGCTAGGGAGCAAGGACATGAACCAGCAGTTGGAGGAAAAGTCAAGAGAGAAGTGGGCTTGTGAAGGCTGCAATGGGGCGAACGTCTGCAGGACGGGGAGCGCTGGCAGCTCCCGGGTCAGCCACTGGGGGCACAGACTTTTGGCAGGCGGGTTGGACTCATTCTCCCCACGAACCCAACACTTGCTCTGTCAAGTTTTGGGAGCTAAAAGGGCAAATTACCGCCTGGGGAGCAATACCACCTCCCCCCTCCATCCGCGCACGTGCACCCCACTCCAGACACCCCACCCCGCCCTGCGCTGCTGCCCCCGAGGCAGAGCTGTCAGGTTCGAGCCCCCCCACCCCAGGCTCCCCACTTACGTCCTCTGTACCGGCTTCCTCCTCTTGCGCCCCGCGTACATTGTCCCGTCTCCTCGGGAGCCGCCTGCCTGCCGGCTCAGCGCAGGAGGAGCGGGGCACCCCGGCCCGCCCGCCCCAGGCCACTCGGGGCAGCAGCCAGCAGCGCCTGGCTCAGCGCGCTGCGCCCAGGGCGCACCGGGGCCGTGCCAGCCGGGGGCGCATCTCCTCCGCGCCCGGCTGCTGCTGAGCGCCGAGCCGCCGGCCCGCGGGCAAGGCAGCCCTAGCTCCGGGGCACCGCAGCCGCTGCTGGCCGGGCCGGGCCTTCGGGGCTGCTCATCGCTGGGCAGGGCGCAGTCACGACCGCTGCCGCCGGGCTGCAAAGCTCCCTTGCCAGCCCCGCTTCTGCTGCTGCTCCAGGCGGCCCAGCCCGGCGCCCCCTTCCCGGCGGCTAGCGCACCCAGCCGCCGCAGCAGCACCTTAGGCGACCCCCGCTAGGCCAATGGGAGCGAGGGGAGAGCCGGACGCCGGGCATCTCCTGGGAGCCGGTGTAACGTCAGTTTGAGCAACCCTCCCGTTTTGCAACTAGCTGCAGTTTCTGTCACATAGGAAAACCATCTGTGCTCCTGCTCAGGAATTGCTGCCGCCTGGTCCATGAGGTTGCAAATCGGGAGGAATTGAGTTCGTGGTCGAAAACACTCAGGATCTGCTTCCTCCACTGGTCCATGGGGTTGCAAATCGGGAGGGATGGAGTTTGTGGTCGAAAACACTCAGAATCTGCTTCCTCCTGGCTAATATGCCAAATTGACCTATTGGGTGATCGAGGCACGCTCTTTCGCTTTTTTGTGTGTGAATACGTGTAAACGGAAGTAAGGTTTGGGGGTAGAGGGCACACCCCTGACCCCAAGGTGATAACCAGAGTGGCCCCTTTCATTGTTTCCACTGGCTTCCTCCTTGTTTAGTTCCAATGACATGGCTGCTCGAGGCAGGCTATTTCGCTTTTTAGTGTGTGAATACAGATAAAGGGAAGTAAGGTTTGGGGGTACAGGGCACACCCCTGACCCCAAGGTGATAACCAGAGTGGCCCCTTTCACTGTTTCCACTGGCTTCCTCCTTGCTTAGTTCCAATGACATGGCTGCCTATGCACCTGTCACTGGTCCAGGGATGGTTGCAAATCGGGAGGGATGGAGTCTGTGGTCAAAAACACTCAGGATCTGCTTCTTCCTGGCTAATGGGCCAAATTGACGTATTGGGTGATCGAGGCACGCTCTTTCGCTTTTCTGTGTGTGAATACGTGTAAAGGGAAGTAACGTTTGGGGTAGAGGGCACTCCCCTGACCCCAAGGTGATAACCAGAGTGGCCCCTTTCATTGTTTCCACTGGCTTCCTCCTTGCTTAGTTCCAATGACATGGCTGCCTATGCACCTGTCACTGGTCCGGGGATGGTTGCAAATCGGGAGGGATGGAGTTTGTGGTCGAAAACACTCAGGATCTGCTTCCTCCACTGGTCCATGGGGTTGCAAATCGGGAGGGATGGAGTTTGTGGTCGAAAACACTCAGGATCTGCTTCCTCCACTGGTCCATGGTGTTGCAAATCGGGAGGGATGGAGTTTGTGGTCGAAAACACTCAGGATCTGCTTCCTCCTGTCTAATGTGCCAAATTGACCTATTGGGTGATCGAGGCACGCTCTTTCGCTTTTTTGTGTGTGAATACGTGTAAACGGAAGTAAGGTTTGGGGGTAGAGGGCACACCCCTGACCCCAAGGTGATAACCAGAGTGGCCCCTTTCATTGTTTCCACTGGCTTCCTCCTTGTTTAGTTCCAATGACATGGCTGCTCGAGGCAGGCTATTTCGCTTTTTAGTGTGTGAATACAGATAAAGGGAAGTAAGGTTTGGGGGTACAGGGCACACCCCTGACCCCAAGGTGATAACCAGAGTGGCCCCTTTCACTGTTTCCACTGGCTTCCTCCTTGCTTAGTTCCAATGACATGGCTGCCTATGCACCTGTCACTGGTCCAGGGATGGTTGCAAATCGGGAGGGATGGAGTCTGTGGTCAAAAACACTCAGGATCTGCTTCTTCCTGGCTAATGGGCCAAATTGACGTATTGGGTGATCGAGGCACGCTCTTTCGCTTTTCTGTGTGTGAATACGTGTAAAGGGAAGTAACGTTTGGGGTAGAGGGCACTCCCCTGACCCCAAGGTGATAACCAGAGTGGCCCCTTTCATTGTTTCCACTGGCTTCCTCCTTGCTTAGTTCCAATGACATGGCTGCCTATGCACCTGTCACTGGTCCGGGGATGGTTGGAAATCGGGAGGGATGGAGTTTGTGGTCGAAAACACTCAGGATCTGCTTCCTCCACTGGTCCATGGGGTTGCAAATCGGGAGGGATGGAGTTTGTGGTCGAAAACACTCAGGATCTGCTTCCTCCACTGGTCCATGGTGTTGCAAATCGGGAGGGATGGAGTTTGTGGTCGAAAACACTCAGGATCTGCTTCCTCCTGTCTAATGTGTCAAATTGACCTATTGGGTGATCGAGGCACGCTCTTTCGCTTTTTTGTGTGTGAATACGTGTAAAGAGTTATAAGGTTTGGGGGTATAGGGCACACCCCTGACCCCAAGGTGATAACCAGAGTGGCCCCTTTCATTGTTTCCACTGGCTTCCTCCTTGTTTAGTTCCAATGACATGGCTGCTCAAGGCACGCTCTTTCGCTTTTTTGTGTGTGAATACATATAAAGAGAAGTAAGGTTTGGGGGTACAGGGCACACCCCTGACCCCAAGGTGATAACCAGAGTGGCCCCTTTCACTGTTTCCACTGGCTTCCTCCTTGCTTAGTTCCAATGACATGGCTGCCTATGCACCTGTCACTGGTCCGGGGATGGTTGCAAATCGGGAGGGATGTAGTTTGTGGTCGAAAACACTCAGGATCTGCTTCCTCCACTGGTCCATGCGGTTGCAAATTGGGAGGGACGGAGTTTGTGGTCGAAAACACTCAGAATCTGCTTCCTCCACTGGTCCATGGGGTTGCAAATCGGGAGGGATGGAGTTTGTGGTCGAAAACACTCAGGATCTGCTTCCTCCTGTCTAATGTGCCAAATTGACCTATTGGGTGATCGAGGCATGCTCTTTCGCTTTTTTGTGTGTGAATACGTGTAAAGAGTTATAAGGTTTGGGGGTATAGGGCACACCCCTGACCCCAAGGTGATAACCAGAGTGGCCCCTTTCATTGTTTCCACTGGCTTCCTCCTTGTTTAGTTCCAATGACATGGCTGCTCAAGGCACGCTCTTTCGCTTTTTAGTGTGTGAATACAGATAAAGGGAAGTAAGGTTTGGGGGTACAGGGCACACCCCTGACCCCAAGGTGATAACCAGAGTGGCCCCTTTCACTGTTTCCACTGGCTTCCTCCTTGCTTAGTTCCAATGACATGGCTGCCTATGCACCTGTCACTGGTCCAGGGATGGTTGCAAATCGGGAGGGATGGAGTCTGTGGTCAAAAACACTCAGGATCTGCTTCTTCCTGGCTAATGGGCCAAATTGACGTATTGGGTGATCGAGGCACGCTCTTTCGCTTTTCTGTGTGTGAATACGTGTAAAGGGAAGTAACGTTTGGGGTAGAGGGCACTCCCCTGACCCCAAGGTGATAACCAGAGTGGCCCCTTTCATTGTTTCCACTGGCTTCCTCCTTGCTTAGTTCCAATGACATGGCTGCCTATGCACCTGTCACTGGTCCGGGGATGGTTGCAAATCGGGAGGGATGGAGTTTGTGGTCGAAAACACTCAGGATCTGCTTCCTCCACTGGTCCATGGGGTTGCAAATCGGGAGGGATGGAGTTTGTGGTCGAAAACACTCAGGATCTGCTTCCTCCACTGGTCCATGGTGTTGCAAATCGGGAGGGATGGAGTTTGTGGTCGAAAACACTCAGGATCTGCTTCCTCCTGTCTAATGTGCCAAATTGACCTATTGGGTGATCGAGGCACGCTCTTTCGCTTTTTTGTGTGTGAATACGTGTAAAGGGAAGTAAGGTTTGGGGGTAGAGGGCACACCCCTGACCCCAAGGTGATAACCAGAGTGGCCCCTTTCATTGTTTCCACTGGCTTCCTCCTTGTTTAGTTCCAATGACATGGCTGCTCGAGGCAGGCTATTTCGCTTTTTAGTGTGTGAATACAGATAAAGGGAAGTAAGGTTTGGGGGTACAGGGCACACCCCTGACCCCAAGGTGATAACCAGAGTGGCCCCTTTCACTGTTTCCACTGGCTTCCTCCTTGCTTAGTTCCAATGACATGGCTGCCTATGCACCTGTCACTGGTCCAGGGATGGTTGCAAATCGGGAGGGATGGAGTCTGTGGTCAAAAACACTCAGGATCTGCTTCTTCCTGGCTAATGGGCCAAATTGACGTATTGGGTGATCGAGGCACGCTCTTTCGCTTTTCTGTGTGTGAATACGTGTAAAGGGAAGTAACGTTTGGGGTAGAGGGCACTCCCCTGACCCCAAGGTGATAACCAGAGTGGCCCCTTTCATTGTTTCCACTGGCTTCCTCCTTGCTTAGTTCCAATGACATGGCTGCCTATGCACCTGTCACTGGTCCGGGGATGGTTGCAAATCGGGAGGGATGGAGTTTGTGGTCGAAAACACTCAGGATCTGCTTCCTCCACTGGTCCATGGGGTTGCAAATCGGGAGGGATGGAGTTTGTGGTCGAAAACACTCAGGATCTGCTTCCTCCACTGGTCCATGGTGTTGCAAATCGGGAGGGATGGAGTTTGTGGTCGAAAACACTCAGGATCTGCTTCCTCCTGTCTAATGTGCCAAATTGACCTATTGGGTGATCGAGGCACGCTCTTTCGCTTTTTTGTGTGTGAATACGTGTAAAGAGTTATAAGGTTTGGGGGTATAGGGCACACCCCTGACCCCAAGGTGATAACCAGAGTGGCCCCTTTCATTGTTTCCACTGGCTTCCTCCTTGTTTAGTTCCAATGACATGGCTGCTCAAGGCACGCTCTTTCGCTTTTTTGTGTGTGAATACTTATAAAGAGAAGTAAGGTTTGGGGGTACAGGGCACACCCCTGACCCCAAGGTGATAACCAGAGTGGCCCCTTTCACTGTTTCCACTGGCTTCCTCCTTGCTTAGTTCCAATGACATGGCTGCCTATGCACCTGTCACTGGTCCGGGGATGGTTGCAAATCGGGAGGGATGTAGTTTGTGGTCGAAAACACTCAGGATCTGCTTCCTCCACTGGTCCATGCGGTTGCAAATTGGGAGGGACGGAGTTTGTGGTCGAAAACACTCAGAATCTGCTTCCTCCACTGGTCCATGGGGTTGCAAATCGGGAGGGATGGAGTTTGTGGTCGAAAACACTCAGGATCTGCTTCCTCCTGTCTAATGTGCCAAATTGACCTATTGGGTGATCGAGGCACGCTCTTTCGCTTTTTTGTGTGTGAATACGTGTAAAGAGTTATAAGGTTTGGGGGTATAGGGCACACCCCTGACCCCAAGGTGATAACCAGAGTGGCCCCTTTCATTGTTTCCACTGGCTTCCTCCTTGTTTAGTTGTAATGACATGGCTGCCTATGCACCTGTCACTGGTCCGGGGATGGTTGCAAATCGGGAGGGATGGAGTTTGTGGTCGAAAACACTCAGGATCTGCTTCCTCCTGGCTAATGTGCCAAATTGACCTATTGGGTGATCGAGGCACGCTCTTTCGCGTTTTTGTGTGTGAATACGTGTAAAGGGAAGTAAGGTTTGGGGGTACAGGGCACACCCCTGACCCCAAGGTGATAGCCAGAGTGGCCCCTTTCATTGTTTCCACTGGCTTCCTCCTTGCTTAGTTCCAATGACATGGCTGCCTATGCACCTGTCACTGGTCCAGGGATGGTTGCAAATCGGGAGGGATGGAGTTTGTGGTCGAAAACACTCAGGATCTGCTTCCTCCTGGCTAATGTGCCAAATTGACCTATTGGGTGATCGAGGCAAGCTCTTTCGCTTTTTTGTGTGTGAATACGTGTAAAGGGAAGTAAGGTTTGGGGGTATAGGACACATCCCTGACCCCAAGGTGATAACCAGAGTGGCCCCTTTCATTGTTTCCACTGGCTTCCTCCTTGTTTAGTTCCAATGACATGGCTGCTCGAGGCAGGCTATTTCGCTTTTTTGTGTGTGAATACATATAAAGAGAAGTAAGGTTTGGGGGTACAGGGCACACCCCTGACCCCAAGGTGATAACCAGAGTGGCCCCTTTCATTGTTTCCACTGGCTTCCTCCTTGCTTAGTTCCAATGACATGGCTGCCTATGCACCTGTCACTGGTCCGGGGATGGCTGCAAATCGGGAGAGATGGAGTTTGTGGTCGAAAACACTCAGGATCTGCTTCCTCCTGTCTAATGTGCCAAATTGACCTATTGGGTGATCGAGGCACGCTCTTTCGCTTTCTTGTGTATGAATACATGAGAAGGGAGGTTAGCTTTCGGGGTATGGAATGAAATGAAGAGCCATACAATTTTATGTTTCTCACTTTCGCCTCCAGTCTCTCTGTGTGTTTGCTGGTCATTACCAATTTTACTAGGAAAAAAATATTAACACATATTACATGCATGGTAATACAGTTTCCTTTTTCTCTGCTTTAACTGTCAATGCTGCCACTTTGTACATGAAAACCTTTAATATAGTTCAAGTTATAAAGTATGTTAATCTGTTTAAGAAAAGAGCGGTAACCAATTACCTTTCAGAAGCCATTGCTTGTCTTCCACTTCCTCTGTAAGCATGTCATCAAAACTGTCATCAGCATCACTTGTATCATTGTTTGACACATCTTGCCCTATATATTCCTCTTTTTCTATTGCTGTGACCTCTATGTTTTCCACTTTGCTGTCATGAGATACAGTGCCATCCACTTCTCTAATCTCTTCCGTGGGTGTTTCTGGTTCAGCGTCACCAACTCCAATTTCAGTGCCAGTTTTTCCCTCTGACGTGCTTTCAGCAGCTAATGTTGTTGGCTCTTTTACTGGTTTTAAGTGTGCAATACTGTACATGGTTCCTAACTGTTTCCCTGAGATGGTTTGTAATTTCACTCTCTTACCTTCAACACTCATAATTTTGTATGGTCCATGATATTTAGATTCCAATACTCCTTCTTTTCTTGTTCTCTGTCTAGTATTCAGTAATAGTACAGAGTCCCCAACTTCAAATGTTATTTCCCCATATTTAGAAGTCTTTTTAGCATAATGTCTTTGTTGTTTTTCTTGTGCTTTAGCAATGTTACTTAGTGGCAGTGCAATGTCAGCGTCATGTCTCGATTTCATATTCATGCTGTTCTCTTTGAAGAAATCTTCCACTAACATATTCAGATCTGGGATCTTTGTAAACAAATGGAGAAGTGATTGTATTTGTAAAATGAAGGCACACAGAATGCCATGTGTACATGAAAGGTGCTGGGAATAACATACACTTACCATGTAATTCTCTAAGACATCTTCTGGAAACACTACATCATCACCAAACATTAGTCGGAAAGGTGAAATTTTTGTTGTTGCATGTATTTTAGTTCGCAAACAAAACAAAATGGGTTCAAGTAATTTATCCCAATTACTCCCATTGTCATCAACCATCTTCCGCAGTGCTCTGTAACAAAGGCACATTGATTTGATTGTTTAAGAAAAGAAAGTCACATGTACGGTCTTGTTTGAAACAGATCATACACAATCAAAAAGGTGTAATACGTAATGAAAAAGATCTCCATGTAACACATTGCTTTTGAAGATTTTTTTGTGAGTTGCATCTTCTAATATAGCACATTCTACTTGCCATTAATACTGTACGATACCCACCCATTCACTTACCTTTTTATGGATTTATTAGCTTTTTTACGCCAAGCCATTGGTTTGTGGGTGGTATGGACTGGTGAAGCTACGTTCTATTCCCAATTTATTACAAACATACAAGTTAAGCTGAAAGAAAAAAAGTTACACCATAAACGTACATATAGACTTCTGTTGAGGAATGTTCCTTTGCGTATCTGCCACTACTTTTCTGTGTAATTAGCAACAGGAATAGCATGTCTTCTCATATTTGTTTTGGAAACAAGTAGTTGTTCGTTTCTTTGTTAGATATGAAGAAAAATAATTTTATAGCAACACTGATGGGGACCAACAGCAGTTTATATATATAAAAAGAAAAGATGGTGGTTGTTCGAGATCTGTGGGTGACCTGACACTGACTTTGGATAAATAGTACAAATAACCAGAAAAAAAGAAATCATTACCGTATTATTGAATTCTGCACCACGATCTGTCAGTATCCGCTGTGGGCATCCACGTCGAAGAATCATGGTGAACATGATCTCTACCACCTCAGATGACGACTTATTTCTAAGTGGAAAGGCTTCCACCCATCTTGAAAGATAATCTATGGCTGTAACTATGTACTGGTATCCATTCTTTGTTACTGGAAACGGTCCTATTAAATCCATTCCCACCAATTCCCAGATCCGAGTGACCTACATAGAAGGGTACCAGTTAACAGTCATATTTCACATGTTTATTAATAAATGTTCTCAATGAACCCATATGTGAGAAGCAGAGTACACAATGTAATATGGTTATAACAGCCATAGAATCCAAATGAAAGCCCACTTTTAAATGCAGAAGAAAAAGAAAGAAAGACTAAACAAACGAAAAGAAGTGCAGGAATGAGTGATTGAAAACAATACCAGAGTAAAGCACAAGAAATATCCCCAGCCAGTGCGAAGGCGTATTAGAGGTAATTGCTGCACTATGCTGTGCCACTTACATGCATTGGACTTGTTTCAAAATCAAAGCCTCATTGTATTGCAGAAATAACCATGGATAATGATAAACAATAACGTGTCTGATTCAAAAATTCACCTCTATGCTTTTCAAGGTGGTATCCAGATTTGATTGCTGTCCCTCTTTCTGGCAAGTCAGACACTGTGCAACCTGCTTTTGATGGAACAATATGATGACATGAACATTTCGTTATGGAAATAGTATCACAAGGGAACAGAGTTCACATTTGCACACCAAATATACTTTTATATTTCTTTCATTCATTTTGTACTTCTATTTCAATTTTAAACAACATTCATCAGGATTTTGTTTCATTACTTTACATACCCAATTGGCAATGTCTTTTGTCATCCCTGGCCAATAGTATTTTGATGTCAGCGCATTCCTGGTTTTGAATATTCCTAGATGTCCACCCTCTGGACTGTCATGATACCTTTTAAAGAGTTGCAGGGCTTCTTTCATGGTATGCACAACGACAACCTTTCTTCCTTTTGCTGAATGGAACAATCTCCCTTCTGTTGATCATAGAAGATGGAGCACAGAGGATGATTAAAGTTTATCTGGGCCCTGGGACAGAGCAATTGTTGGGCCCCTACCCACCCTGTCCACTGGCTACACCACCTATGGCCTTATCCCTTTCGTCCTCTTCCCCAGGATTGCAGCCATGTTCCACCTGGGCTCCCCACCATTTTGCTGGCCCCACAACTCCTTGGCTCATTTCCTACCCACCCTGCTGTCCCACACAGCACCGGGACTGGAGAAGCCCTGTCCCTGTGTCACGGCTGCAGAAAGGAGTGAGAGCTCCTCCAGTCCCAGGGCCGTGGTGGAGTTTTGGATCCTGTGGTTCTTTAGGGGACTAGGAGCAGGGTGCTGTGTAGTCTCCTGCCCCACCAGGCATGTCTCCTGGAGATAGGGTCAGGCATAGGGGCTTCCCCTGCTGCCTTGTGGCTTCTGCCAGGGCTGGGGTGTGGAAAAAGTATTTAACTTAAGCTATAAGTGGTCATTGACAAAACCATTAATTAATTAAAAGGCATATGCCTATAAAAGACATCTGTATGTAACCCTTCTGCCCCTCTAGTTGGCAGCAACAAGGGCCGGGTTCAGTATCCAGGGGTTCCGTTTCAGTAACACAATGCATAACCGGCTCGAGCCCCCACCCAGTGACCTGGGACACTCACATACCACACCCCCCTGGGCGCCTCTAGGAGGCAATACTTCCCCTCTCGCAAGCACGGAGTCTGAGTGTAGCAAAATCTTTTTTAATAAAGGAAGGAATCAATGCGGCATCCCACTGGAGAAACACCACAAACAGGGTTATAACACAAACCATAAACAAAAACCCACCTCCAAGTACGTTTGGCACTGTCCTTTTTCCGCTTAGGGTTTTAAGTCCAATCACCTCAAAGTCCAACAACCCAAAAGTCTCTGGTCAATGCCACCCCAGAGTTCGAGAGTCTATCTGTAGAGGTCCCTCCCCCCAGCCTGGGTAGAAAGGGGCACCTTACGTGGTCCGGGGCCAACTGCCCTGCCTCTCCATGGGTTCTGCTTCCGCCTTCTCCACGAACTGCTCCGCTTCACCAGCCGCTCCACTCTGCTCCTCCAGCCGTCCTCAGGAACTGCTCTGCTCCACCAGCTGCTCTGCTCCATGAGCTGCTCTGCAAAACTGCTCGGCTCCGCTCACTCTGTGGGCCACTCCACCCGTCCCACAGCTACTCCGCTCTGCCAGCCGCTCTGCTGCCACCAGCTGTCCTGTGATCCGCTCCAGCCGTCCCCGCAACTGCTCCACTCCGCCAGCTGCTCTGTTCCACAGTATATCTTCAGGCTCCCCCACTAGCTAGCACAATGCTCAGTGCTCTCAGCTCAGTCATTTCAGCTTTTTTGTGATTTCAACTCTTAGTGATCTCAGCTCTTAGTGGGGGAGCCCCAGTGCGAGTGCACCATTAGCCCAAAGTGAGTTCAGCGCAGTAACCTGTATTTAGATTCTTGAGGGAATAAAAAAATCAACTCTGACATTCCACAGTGGAGAGAGGAGGGGGTGCAACTGGTGCTTCTGGCTCCACTAGGAGCCTGCACCACCAGGCACAGATACCTGTCCCCAGCCTCTCTACTTCACTGGGTTTTGGAACCCATGACCCTTGTCTAGCAAGTACCACCCAACTGAGGGTGAGTCATTTGTCACCAAGCAGTCCCACCGCTCAGCAATCTGGGATAGGGTAGGCGTGTCTATGCAAATAAACTCTCTGACATTCTTTCCACCAGATGTCAGGGTAGAGCTTATCCTGACTCTGCTTACAGTATACAGTCTGGTTCATAATGCCTTGAGTACAAGGGGGAAATTTCAGTGTATAGCGGGGCTGCCCAGAGGGGGGGCAAGTGGGGCAATTTGCCCTGGGCCCCACACGGGCCCCCACAAGAGTTTTTCAGGGCCCCTGAAGCGGGGTCCTTCACTTGCTCCTTGTGCCCTGGAAAACTCTCAAGGGGCCTGGGCCCCCAGAGCTTCTTCCACTCTTGGTCTTCGCCAGTGGGGAGGGGTCCTTCCTCCAGGGCAGAGTGAAACCCCATGGCTGAATTACTGCTGAAGCAGGGCCCCCCTGGCACCAGAGACCACAAGCCCCAGAATTCTCTGGGCGGGCCTGGTGTATAGTTAGAAGTTTTTGCTCATTGAACATATAGTGATTGGTGGTGGTGCTTGCAGCAGACCGGATAACATAATTAAGGAATGAAACAAAGGCATCATTTTTTTTTAAATAAATTTTAGACTCACTTCTCACGCAACTGCACAGCACACTCCTTTTGTTGCACCACTGGCATAGGCAGATTTTCTGGAAAATTTTTATAAAAATAGAGATCCAAATTCCAGTCCCATTGAAGGTAAGGTTAACACTCCAAATACTCCCAGTGTTGTGACATCATGACCATAATTTACAGGCTGAAGTTTCCTGTGTTATGTATCAGTACTATCTTAAAACAAATAATCCTTACCTTCCAATGAAAAGTTGACAGCATATCGACGCAGGTTCAGTCTGCCTGCTTTATTCATTCCTTCAGGATATGTGCTACTCCTTATGTATGCTAAAACATTTGCAATTTTTTCTTCAAAAGATTTCCCTGATAATTGTTTACAAGAGAAAACAGTTACTTAAGTGCAAACATGGCATATCAATTCATATAAGACTCAAAGTTGAGTTAGAAGGTAAGCGATGTACATTGCAAACCCATAAGCAGGGTAAACCTAAAGAAACAAGACATCATTCATAGGCCAGTGACATGACAGACATAAATAAATTGCAGGCATGTGCATAATTCTGAAATATTTGTGGCTTGCAAATTTTGGCTGTATTTGCTCAATGAAGAGTGAATGTTATCAGA
Source organism: Gopherus flavomarginatus (assembly GCF_025201925.1). Taxonomy (NCBI): domain Eukaryota; kingdom Metazoa; phylum Chordata; order Testudines; family Testudinidae; genus Gopherus; species Gopherus flavomarginatus. The sequence goes on along the minus strand of NC_066626.1, from coordinate 5,107,105 downwards.
GATAAGGAGATCAGTACAAGATTGTAACAATGTATAGACATAGTGACTCAGGACAGTAAATGTAAATTAAAAAAATGTCAATTAAAAAAAGAAGCAGAGTTGCTTGAAGATAATGGGTTTTTAAAAAATATGTAATATATAATAATATATGGGGATATACTTATGTCACAGAACTAGGTCATTGAGTCCAATCCCCTGCCTTCACTATCAGGACCAAGTACTGTCCCTGACAGTTTTTTTTGGCCTTGCTTTTTTTTTTTTTTTGGCCATGATCCATAAATGGTCCCCTTAAGGATTAGGCTCACAACCCTGGCTTTAGCAGGCCAATGCTCAAAACACTGAGCTAGCCCTCCCCACCATGGGAACACATGGAAAAATTCTACTTACTTGCCATTATGTGTATTGAGCTAATTTTTTGCTTGGTGCAACTTTTTTGGAGAAAATCGTTGTCTGGAAATCTGAAGAATCTCAAATAGAGAAACCCCTATAACATACACATATCAGTATCACCTTATTCTCAGCAATGTGTTTAATCAATCGTTTTAATGTAATTAAACTAACCAATCCTAACATAATGTTACTTGATTATCTAAGAAATTAGATTGCATCATCTAAATTGTTTTTCACACAGCAAGATTACTTTTATGTCAGCCTAAGAAAGTAAAGAAAAACAAACAGACACCACACAGATAAACAATATAGAAATTAGGAGCAATAAAGAAATCACCATGATTACAGGCATGCAAACCATTTAAGAAATGATTATACAGTTATTGTAAAGATTCTTTATTATTCAGGCAGTTAGCCAGGAATACCTTTAGTATTTCTGTACTTTTACCAGATTTGCCCATTACTTGGGGTATGCTCATTTATTGGGCTTACTTGTCTGGGTTCTCCCCCTGATAATTCTACTGTTCTGGAGAGGGGTGGTTGTGTAACTCGATCAATGTACTCCTTGTGTGCCCAATGGAATGAGTCAAACAGCACTTTCAAGCTGACACCTTTATTTGTCCCAGATGTAGCATGTCCCTATCCCCATCTTTACATCACAAGGAGAGCCTAAACAAAGTAAGTTACATTTTTACAGTTTAATACCTGTGTTAGAAAAGGAAACAGAGAGAGAAAATGAGGAAACTCACCCACTCCAGGAAGCTTGAACTACTGAGTCTTCACTGATGATCTTAGCTCACAGTCTTGAATCTGTCAGGAATAGATGTGGTTACCTAAGGAAGTGGTTGAATCTCCTTCCTTAGAGGTTTTTAAGATCAGGCTTGACAAAGCCCTGGCTGGGATGATTTAGTTGGGGTTGGTCCTGCTTTGAGCAGGGGGTTGGACTAGAAGCCTCCTGAGGTCCCTTCCAACCCTCATAGTCTATGATTCTATTCTCTGATTCTAACTCAGGCAGAATTTGGGTGTATGCATGCATAAGAATTCTTACTTAAGAGTGAGCAAATGGTTTTGTAGAGAAAATATGCAATAGGTTGAATTGGTTGAAGGGAGAACAGTAGATTTGTTTATGGGTAAACCGATGACTGCAGGAATTTCTTTAGGCTAGAGAGTAGGAGCTGATCACTTCTTACTGTGGGTGATGTTCCTTCAGGGGGCTGACAATGAAATGTGTCTGCTTCAGTATTTTGGATATCAGTCAGATATCAATCTGAGTTTCAACACTAGAATTTGTCTAAATGCTAAGGTGGGTGTGAATGAGGGTAGGGGAGTTTTCTCAAGCTTGTCACCATGGTTGTAGGTATGCAGGTATGTCTCACACCTCCATTTAATGCTCCATGCAAGTTTTTTGTCTGATCACTTTTGGTTTTGGGGAACAGACAGGATACTAGTTACCAAAGAAGACAGGTATTATCTGTGACTGCTGAGTTCTTAACAGGATATTGATCATAAAATATTTAACCATATGTTGTGACTACTTACATTAAAGAAATCCATTCCATCTTAGTTTAGGAGAGAGAGCAGTGATTGACCAATAATAATCTGGTGTTGCAGATCCCCGTAGTACAGTTGTTTTTTCTTCTCCACTGTCAGTGCAGCTTGTATTTTGTTGAGTTTTGCACAAAGATGCAGAAATGTGGACCATCCAAAAGTTCTGCAGCCACTGGTCATCAGCCCAAGCCTTCATTGTTGCAGAAGATTTTTGCACTTGGGAAGGTTCTAAGATGACACCATATAATAAACTTACTGAATATTTGTGAATCAGTTTCTATACACAAGCAATGACGTGTGAAAATAGGACTGTAAGAGCTGAGTTAACAGGCAAGATAAATGCAGCAAAAGGCAATTCTAAAATTTGTGAACTGTTGTGAGACTTCACATAGACAAATAAATATGAGAGAGTCTTTTAAATACTGAAAATGTGTGATGCAGAGGTTGATGGAATGTAGGGAAATAATTTCACTGTATCATGTCTCCTGTAGAAAGAAAGTAGCACTGGGGCAGCAGATTTGAATATTTTTTGGTGGGATCCAGAAAAGGTCCAAGGGCGTTTTGCTATGGGAGGGGGCTTGAGGTCAGTACTGACTTTACAATGGTGCCAATGGTGCCATGGCAACAGGCCCATCCTGCATCACGTTGCAAACACAGTGCTCAGAATTAAGCGATGTTCTCAGGACTATTGTACTCTATACTAGTTTTCAATTGCCTGCTAAATGTTTCAGCCATGCCACCTTTTCACTCAGCTATATCCTGATTCGTGGTGACTGGGAATGGGGAGACAGGGGCAGGGAGTGTAGTAGATGCCAATTTGAGGTGAATATTCTCTTGTCCAGACTATACTGGGTTTATGGTGCTTTGTGCCATGGACAGGAGCAAAGTGGCTGGTGAATAACCCAGAATCTGGTTAATAATTGTTCTCTAAATTCAGCTTTCTTCTTTCTCTCTCTGTGAAGTATCACTAATTCAAAATACTACTGTTCAAATAGACTGGATAATGGTAATAGCATAATCTCTTCTTATAACATTGTATACCCTACTACCAAATTTTTATATTCAATACTTAATATTCATAATACAATAAATCCAACAGAAACAAAACATAAGAAAAGCTTTTTTTCTGCATCTTCTTTAAACTTTACCAGTTATCTCTTGCTTCAGAATGCCTCATGCGTCGCCCATAGTTTACAATAGGATTCAACATGTGGCTTGGAAGCTGACTCTTTACTGATTCCTGAAGAGCTGGGAGCTCAATGTTCATCCCAGATAGATACTATATGCAGAAGCACAGCTCTGTATATATCGGGGGGAGGGGAATTATTTATCTTTGTGCACATGTAATGGTGTTTGCTGTTTGTAAGACAAGGTATCATAATGAACTGTGTAAAAGAGAGGTTGGGAGGCTCCAGGAAGGTGTGTAAAGTGCTGGGATGTCAGGATCCCGGAGGCGCTCTCACCCCCACACTAGGGCGGTGTTCAGGGCTGGCTTTAGGAAGTGCAGGGCCCAATTTGAACATTTTTGGTGGGGCTCCGTCATGGATGACAAAAAAAAAAAAAGTGTAAAATAAAGCCATTCATTTCTTAGCAACCGGTTCCCTATAACAAGTTCTGATTTAAGAGATGTGCCACAGTATGTATTTTTTGTACCAATAAGGTTACCATATGTCCGTATTTTCCTGGATGGCGATTTAAGACCCAAAAAGGCTGACATATCTGGGAAAATAGAGATTTATGTTAACCCTACCTAAAGTTCTTTTTTAAACAGATGGGTCTGAACTAGAAATGAGCTCTGTTTCACATGTGTGGGTCCCCGCCACTCCCTGGGGGTGTACTAGGGTGACCAGATGTCCTGATTTTATAGGGACAGTCCCAATTTTCCGATCTATTTCTTATATAGGATCCTATTACCCTCCACCCCATCCCGATTTCTCATACTTGCTGTCTGGTTACCCTAGGGTGTACACAGGTGTGGGTCCCAGCTGCTCCTTGCCCCCCTCATTGAAGCAGGTGTGCAGGGTTACTGCCCTGGGAACTGCAGGGCAGCAGTGGACATGGGGCTGGCTGGAGGCAGGGCAGGGTCTGACTGGAGGAAGGGTCTGGCTGCAGGCAGGGCAAGGGGTGTGGGGATGGCTGGAGATAGGTATGTGTGGGGTGGGGTGGGCTGGCTGGCTTCAGGCAGGGCCACAGGATGCTGAGGCATGGGTTGGCAGGGCTGGAGACAGAGGAGTGCAGGACTAGCTGGCTTCAGGCAAGGGTGTGTGGCAGGGGTTGCCTGGAGACAGGGCAGGGGATGGTTGGCTCGAGATAGGGCAGGGGATGCAGGGCTCGCTCCAGCCCCTGCTGGGAGCCCCAAGCCCTTTAAATTGCCCCCTGGGGAAGCCGGACCACCCCAGTACAGCGCACTCGCTCTTGCTGGTACAATGAACCGGGGCAGGGCCTGATTCAGTGGAATTGGTTGAATTGGCCTAAAGCCAGCCATGCCAGTATATCCAGGACATTACTCGCACACTTTTCCCCCATTGATACCTAGTAGTTGCACTGCCATTTCCCATAGCTACTTATGTTGCAGCATTTTTGTTAAAACTAAATTGGGAAGAAAGATGACTGATTCAGAACCTGTTTAATGCTTACGTTATTGCTAAAGGCTGTGGTGAGATGTAAACTTGGAGAGAGGAAAGTTTCTGTGATATTGCAAACTGTACTACAGTCATACAGTATCTCAAATGCCAAGCTGCATTTCAGTGATCTGAGGTATGAAGAACAGTGTGGAACTAGCTATTTTATGGGATGTCTACATTTCATCCTGTAGTAACATAACTAGTGATAGGAAAGCAGGGAGAGAGAAGTGTGTGTGTGTGTGTGTGTGTGCGCGCGCGCACTCGAGCGCTTGGCAAGGCTGGTGGCCACGGGGCCAATGGGTGTGGGTGGGCTGGGTGGGATCTCGGGAGTCATGTCTCAGGGATCTGCCCTGCTCCCCAGCAATGCTCCAGCTCTGAGCTGTCTCCACTGCCTGGGACCTGTGGGGCCCCACCTGCCTCCCCGGGGGAAGAGCCACCTGGGACTGGTGCAGAGGCTGGGCCAGTCTCGGCCAGTCACAGGGGAAAGTAGGGGGTGGGGAGAGGCTGAACTGGGTCCTGAGGGAGCTTGACCTGGGTAGGCTGTGCTCCAGCCTGGCTGATTGCACCACTCCCAAGGGGCCGGAGTTTTCCTGCCCCAGGACCAGCTCTGGCTGTGCTGCCAGCTCAGCCTGGCAGACACTGTCACCTCCCATCAGGGCTGGCTATTGTGGCTGGGGGTTAGGGTGTGGCCAGTGATGAGCTGCCAAAATCTTAACAACCAGTTCACTATAAAAAGTTCTGATTTAAGGGTGGGGAGCTGTGGCTGGGGGAGACATACTGGTGGGGCTGGGGGCCTCTCCAGGGCCCGGGCCAGTTGCCCCGCTTGCCCCCTCCCCTCTCCTCTGGCCAGCCCTGGAGCTTGCAGCAGGACACACACACCCCCGTCACCTTGCCAGGCCTCTCAAAAAGCGGCAGTGGGACAACACTCTCAAGCTCAGCTGAGCTGCCAAGCTGATGTCGGTGGCTGAACACGCTGCAGTGGGGGGAAACGGGGCAAGGGCCAGGGGAGCCTCAGCCTCCCCAGCTGGGAATCCTGGGAGCAACAGGATGGTCCAGCCAGGGCCGGCACTTCCATTTAGGTGGCCTAGGCAATCGTCTAGGGCGCCAGGATTATTGGGGGGCGGCATTTTGCCGGGGGTGGGGTGGCAGGCGGCTCCGGTGGACCTGCAGCAGACATTCCTGCAGACAGTCCGCTGCTCCTGAGGCTCCAGTGGACCTCTCGCAGGCATGCCTGCGGCAGCTCCAGTGGAGCCGCGGATCAGCGCGCGGGATGGCAAAATGGCCGTGCACCTAGGGCGCTAAAAACACTAGTGCCGGTCCTGGGTCCAGCCTGCGGACTGGAGTTCTTTGCCCACCTCCTGGCCCTTTAACAACCGGTTCTCCACGGAGGTCTGATTTTAGCAACCGGTTCTTGGAGCTGTGGGAACTGGCTTCAGCTCACCACTGCATGTGGGAGGGTAGGTCTCTAGTGGGTCTGGGGGGATGCTGGTCAGTGGGGGCGTGGGGAGATCTGTGTGTGTTGGGGCACTGGGAAGTGTGGGGTGTCTGTGCGGGGCACTGTGCAGTTGTGGTGGTGGGGCAGTGAGGGGATCTGTGGGGGGGCTCAGTTGTGGAAGGGCTGTGGGGGATCTTCAGCTAGGGGGTGACTGGGCAGTAAGAGGATCTGTTGGGGGGTTCTGAGTAGGTGGGGAAGTGGTCTGGGAGGGCACTGGGCACGGGGGTTAATGGGGGTCTCTGGGTGGTGTGGCACTGGGCGTAGGTAGTCAGAGGGGTGCTGGGCAGGGGTGTGTGTGGGGGGGTCTCTGGGTGGTGTGGCACTGGGCGTAGGGAGGCCAGAAGGGTGCTGGGCAGGGGTGTGTGGGGGGGTCTCTGGATGGTGTGGCACTGGGCATAGGTAGTCAGAGGGGTGCGTGGGGGGGGTCTCTGGGTGGTGTGGCACTGGGCGTAGGGAGTCAGAGGGGTGCTGGGCAGGAGTGTGTGGAGGGGTCTCTGGGTGGTGTGGCACTGGGCGTAAGGAGCCAGAGGGGTGCTGGGCAGGGCTGTGGGGGGGTCTCTGGGTAGTGTGGCACTGGGCGTAGGGAGCCAGAAGGGTGCTGGGCAGGAGTGTGTGGAGGGGTCTCTGGGTAGTGTGGCACTGGGCGTAGGGAGCCAGAGGGGTGCTGGGCAGGGGTGTGTGGGGGGGGTCTCTGGGTAGTGTGGCACTGGGCGTAGGGAGCCAGAAGGGTGCTGGGCAGGAGTGTGTGGAGGGGTCTCTGGGTAGTGTGGCACTGGGCGTAGGGAGCCAGAGGGGTGCTGGGCAGGGGTGTGTGTGTGTGGGGTCTCTGGATGGTGTGGCACTGGGCGTAGGGAGTCAGAAGGGTGCTGGGCAGGAGTGTGTGGAGGGGTCTCTGGGTGGTGTGGCACTGGGTGTAGGGAACCAGAGGGGTGCTGGGCAGGGGTGTGTGTGTGGGGGTCTCTGGATGGTGTGGCACTGGGCGTAGGGAGTCAGAGGGGTGCTGGGCAGGAGTGTGTGGAGGGGTCTCTGGGTGGTGTGGCACTGGGCGTAGGGAGCCAGAAGGGTGCTGGGCAGGGGTGTGTGGGGGGGTCTCTGGATGGTGTGGCACTGGGCATAGGTAGTCAGAGGGGTGCGTGGGGGGGGGTCTCTGGGTGGTGTGGCACTGGGCGTAGGGAGCCCGAAGGGTGCTGGGCAGGAGTGTGTGGAGGGGTCTCTGGGTAGTGTGGCACTGGGCGTAGGGAGCCAGAGGGGTGCTGGGCAGGGGTGTGTGTGGGGGGGTCTCTGGGTGGTGTGGCACTGAGTGTAGGGAACCAGAGGGGTGCTGGGCAGGGGTGTGTGTGGGGGGGGTCTCTGGATGGTGTGGCACTGGGCGTAGGGAGTCAGAGGGGTGCTGGGCAGGAGTGTGTGGAGGGGTCTCTGGGTAGTGTGGCACTGGGCGTAGGGAGCCAGAGGGGTGCTGGGCAGGGGTGTGTGTGTGTGGGGTCTCTGGGTGGTGTGGCACTGGGTGTAGGGAACCAGAGGGGTGCTGGGCAGGGGTGTGTGTGGGGGGGTCTCTGGATGGTGTGGCACTGGGCGTAGGGAGTCAGAGGGGTGCTGGGCAGGAGTGTGGGGGGGTCTCTGGGTGGTGTGGTACTGGGCGTAGTGAGTCAGAGGGGTGCTGGGCAGGGGGGTAGCATGGTGCAGCATGGGCCCACACCAAAGGGGAAGAAGCAGGATGGCAGCACAGGGCTGGGCTGGACAGTGCCCGTCTGGCAGCGCCCGGGTTGTAAACAGTGCCCTTGTACTGGGCTGGGTGTTTGAGTGAGGGGTGCATGCTCTGACCTGGGGTATAGCAGGGGGTGCAGACACGTGGGCTCTGGGAGGGAGTTAGCAACTCAGCATGTTGTGTAAGAGAAAGAAGCTGCAGTGATTTCATATAGACATAGAAACTGACAGAAGACACTTTTACAAAGTCAAAACGTGAGAGGCAGAGTTTGAGGGAGGGAGGGGGCGTCTGTACAATATTTCACTGTATTCAGCCTCCTGGCTGGAGCAGTAACAGCCCTGCAACACTTGTGTGAGACAGAGAGGAGCTGCGGTGTCTGAGCTTTGACAATGTAGGAATTGGGAGGTCTGTGCCTTTAAGACCCAGCCCCAGGAACCCGCCCCCTGCTCCGGGGCTGACATGCAGCCTCCTGGGAGCAGAACGAAAACAGCCTCTGCACCCCCCACAACCCCCGACACCCCCAGATTTGCGAGCACAGCGGATGGCTCATCCCCAGGGGTCGCTGTTCCCCCCTCTTCCCCTCCTTAAACGGGGGGTTTGTCCCCGCACAGGGTCTGGCAGCGTCTCCCCCCCCGGGCTTAACCCCAGCTACCACCCCCCACCCCTGATTTTCCCCCTTCAGCCCCTCTCCCGCCGCTACCTACAGCAGTTTGATCCCCCCTGGCCAGTAAATTTTTTGCCCCCTGCTCAGACCCTGGCAGCCCCCCCGCTGCGATTTGCCCCCCTTGGTGCTTTTAAACCCCCCCAAAGAGGAGGCAGCAAATCGTACGCAGAAGTGAGGGCAGAGAGAGGGCAGCGGCGACAGCAAAGGTTACTGCGCATGCTCAGTTCATCTGCGCATGCTCGGTGCAGCCAAAGTCGCGAATCTGGAGCGGTCACTGTTTCCGTCGTTACACCGGGCTGCGCCTCCCTCTCCGCTGGGCGGGAGAGGAGGGGGAGGGATGAAGGCGGGGAAGGCAGGCGGCTCCGGCTGGGTGAAGCCTCCAGGCTTGGCTGCTGTTGGCGCAGACGGGTCGAGGTCTGAGCAGGTGCCTTGTTGCGCTGGGACTGCGGGGGCAGGGCCAAGCCCCCGCGCAACAAGGCCAGGAGCGGAGACTGACTTGCCGCTGAAAGTCCCTGGAAGGGCTGGTTGCCAGCTGAGCCCCGGCCACACACATTTGTGCCCAGCGAGAGTTGGAAAAAAGGGCAAACCAGCGAACTGAAAATAATGCCCCGGGCTGAGCTCTGTTAGGCCTGAATGCAGGAGTGCTTTTTCATAGCCACAGGGACCACCGTGACCAGCTAGTCTGACCTCCCACAGGCCTGTCCCAAGGTCACTCCTCCAGCAGTCTTGAGTTCAGAATTGTCAGCGATGAAGAACTCTGCTCAGCTGGTGCAGCCGTTAATTACTCTCCCTGTTACAACATGCATCCAAGGAAGTGGGTATTCACCCGGGAAAGCTCATGCTCCAATCCCTGTGTTAGTCTATAAGGTGCCACAGGACTCTTTGCTGTTAAAACTGTACACCTTTCTTCCAGTCCAAATGTGTCCAGCTTCAACTTCCAGCACCTGGATCCTATTAGATCCTTCTCTGCTAAATTTGAGAGCCCGTGATCCACTATTTGTTCCCCATGGAGTTAGTTATGGACTAATCAAGTCACCCCTTCACCACCTCTTTGTTAAACTAAATAGATTGAACTCCTTGAATTTATCACCAGAAGGCAGGTTTTCTAAGCCTTGTGGCTCTTCTCTGAATCCTCTCCACCTTAGAACTGGACCAAGTATTCCAGCAGCCATATATAGAGGTAGAAGAACCTCTCTACTCCTACTCAAGATTCCTTAATTTATTCATGCCAGGATTGCATTAGCCTTTTTGGCCAGAGTATTGCACTGGAGTGTCATGTTCTATAATTATCCACTCATATGTTTTTTCAGAGTCCCTGCTTCCCAGGATAGAGACCCCCATCCTGTAAGTACGGCCGACATTCTTTTCCCCTAGATGTATACATTTATACTTAAAACACATGTTGTTTGCTTGTGCCCAGTTGGCCAAGCTGTCCAGATGGCTCTGTATTAGAGACCTCTTCTCTCCATTGCTTAAACTGAAAGCATAACTTGGCCGCTTGTGCAAAAAGGACCCAGCTGGAAACTCCCAGGAATTTTTTTGGTTTTCAAGACATTTCACAAAATATTATTTTGAAAAATTGATTTTTTTCATTTTTCCTCTCTCTACCTTTTCACCACTGTGTGGAATAAACTTAATAATGTCCAGGCAATATCCCTCCAACTTTTTCTTTCTTCCTCTCTAACTTTTCAAACCTTCTCCAACTTTGGAAAAATTGCAAGGGAGCAAAAGAAAAAAACCAACAACAACCCTCTGGTGCTTTCAAAAACATTCTCAACTTTTGCAAACCATGCAGCCTTGATCCAGTCCCTTTGTACATAATTTTTCCACAGCATCCCAGGCTCCACAGTTTGAGAGCTGAATTAAGGTTGCCAGGACAACTATAAATCTGGCATTTCCCCAACTTTTGCATACTTAATTTTGAAACCTGAATAACATTCTTTGTATGTAGCCCTTGTATGTCATTTGTGTATATATTCGTTTTTGGGACAAGCACCCAGAGACTGGTGTAGGTGCTTATGATCCAACTGAAACAGAAAAATAAAGGAAAATGTGCATTGCAAAAACATTTTGAACATCCTGTAATGGAACAAACCCGTTGGTGGGCTGACATCTTTGTGACGTGCACTTATGAACATGCTTGATCCAAAGTGCATCAATGTCAGCAGAAAGACTTCATCATTCTACTCCAGAACCCCACTTTGAACAGCATACTTATTTATGCAAGCACTGAAGATTCAGTCCCCGTCCCAGGGTACGCCTGGGACATCAGCACTTGTAATGCACACCTTAGAGCTACTGCTCCTTTCCACCTTTTCCCCACCCTTCCTTTCTGAAGGAGAAACCTTCTGCACCAATCCCATGGCTGGCAGAGATGTTCATGCTAGGAGTGGTGACTCCCTCATGGACTGGCTATGGCAGTTCTGCAGCTTCATCTGACTTGACAATGAATCCCTGTTCGGAGTATCTCCCTCGATATTTTGATCAGCTGGAGTAAAAATCTTTCTGGTGTCACTTACCTGGTGCTTGAATTCAATTTACAGCTTTCTCTAGGGACCACACTTGAAAACTATGCCTTTAAAAAAGAAAACCGATAATGCCTTGAACATCTCAGCATATCACAGTTTGCTCTCTAAATCCTTCCCCTTAAGAGAGGAAATATTTAGCTTTGCGACAGACATAACACATTATATTAAGTGATATACTGTGCCTTGTGGTAACTGCCTTCACCTTTACGTCATTTCCCACCTCTCAGTATCACCAGCAGCGCAATCTGGTTAGGACATTTGAGGAGTGAAGTGTTTAGAATCAAATAATTGTAGAGATAAGACCAAGAAAGCCAGACTGTTTAGATTCCAGTGCACTGTAGTGCTGGATAACGAGAACGGATACTAGGGACTGTGTTTAGTAGAACCTCTGCCATAGCGTTCAGTGTCTTCGAAGAGGGGCCACATGGAGCTCAGACAGATACATGGACAATGTCTGCATGTTAACATAACATAAGAACATAAGTGAGGTGGAGAAAGTGGATAAGGAAAAGTTATTTACTTATTCCCATAATACAAGAACTAGGGGTCACCAAATGAAATTAATAGGCAGTAGGTTTAAAACAAACAAAAGGAAGTTCTTCTTCATGCAGCACACAATCAGCCTCTGGAACTCCTTACCTGAGGAGGTTGTGAAGGACTATAACAGTGTTTAAAAAAGAACTGGATAAATTCATGTTGGTGAAGTTCATAAATGGCTATTAGCCAGGATGTGTAAAGAATGGTGTCCCTAGCCTCTGTTTGTCAGAGGATGGAGATGGATGTCAGGAGAGAGATCACTTCATCATTGCCTGTTAGCTTCACTCCCTCTGGGACACCTGGAATTGGCCACTGTCGGTAGCCAGATACTGGGCTGGATGGACCTTTAGTCTGACCTGGTATGGCTATTCTTATGTTCTTACATTATTAAAATGTATTACTGGCTCACGAAAGCTTAAATTAGAGTGAATAAATGAAGACTCGGCATAGGACTTCTGAAAGGTTGCCAGCTCCTGTGCTAGAGCTTTCTCCAAGCAGTTTCATTAATAGGAACAAACATGAGAAGACTCTAGTGTTCTAGCTGCCATGGCAACGCAGTTTGCCATTTGTGCACTAGTGCAGGGTCAAGCGGGAGGCATACCCCACATTTGAATCCCCATATGGTAATAGAGGGTCAGCTGGCTAACATCTGTGGGGTAAGCTATGTATCAGCGGCCCAGGAAGCTAAGTAGGTGAGACGGAGACCCAGGGTTCCAGGCGTGCATGTGGGGAAGAAAAGGCTCATAGGAAGAGTCTACAAACTGCTGGCTCTGGTTAGCCTCCCATGAAACCAGTCATTGGTAGCTTGGCAGTAGTTAGCATTCCTGTGAAGGGAGGACTGACCACTCGGGGCTATCTCTGGGCATAACTGGTTCTTGGGAGGGGGCTGGATGTGTCTGTCCTCTGAAGAAAGAAGAAACCTCAAAGACTCTCTGGGCCAGTCCAGTTGAGTGAGGCTGACTCAGTCTAGCTGAGCCTCTGACTCTGTCCTGTGGTTCTCAACCTGGGATATGCAGAGGTCTTCCAGGGGGTACATCAACTTATGTAGATATTTGCCTAGGTTTACAACAGGCTACATTAAAAAGCAGTAGCTAAGTCAGTACAAACTCAAATTTTATACAGACAATGACTTGTTTATGCTGCTCTGTGCACTATACACTGAAATGTAAGTAAATATTTATATTCTAATTAATTATGGTAAAAGAGAAAGTAAGCAATTTTTTAGTAATCATGTGCTGTGACACATCTGTATATTTGATTTTGCAAGTAAGTACTTTTTAAGCGAGGTGAAACTTGGGGTAGATAAGACAAATCAGGCTCCTGAAAGGGGGACAGTAATCTGGAAAGGTTGAGTGCCACTGTCCTAGCCGATTTGAGGGCTTTATTCTACACCCGAAGGAAGAAGGATGCAGGGATCTTGTTTTCCAGCCTGGGTGAGGCCTCTGATCTCTGGCCTGAGGGATGAAAGAAACATGGCTTGGTTTGTCTGGGGATCATAACTGGGGCCAAGGGGAATGGGTCTTGGAGAGAAGAGATCCTCTGGGAGTGACAGTGAGGAATCTGGGGAGTGGGGAGAGATTCCCACTTTCCCATTGCTAGGGCCAGTGACTGGTGTTCCAAAGGGTGGGTGAACCTCCTCCCCATTCAGCTCTTGGCAGCTGTGATGCTTGACAGGCCGGAGTTTACCCAGTCACCTCTTTGCATTGCCTCTAGGCATAGACCTGCTGCATTCACAGTAAAGACTTTCCAGTTCCTGGACCTCTTCAGGTCAAGTGACTCAACCCTAATTTCCCCTGAGCAAGTGGGAGGAAACAAGCAGTGCTGTGCTATAGCTCACAAGGCAAAGAGCTGGCACAGACCTCAGCGTCTCTCTACTGCTGTTACCTGTCCAGTGGCTTCTCACTTGGAACTTACCTGTGGCCATAAACACCTTGGTCACTTGGTTGGATTTTACCGACATTTCCATGTAGATTAAGCTTTTGCTCTTTGCAAACTCCACCGCCTCCTACTTGAGTGGGGAAGGTACAAAAACAGGGTTATTTCAAAGTAGACTTAGGTGTGTTCTGCCCAGTAATCACATCCAGCTTGGTAAATATCCTGGAAAGTGGTGGAAATAAGGGCTCCATTTACAAGGTACTGGATCTTGTCGTTAGGCCTGATGGAGAGACACAGCTCCTCCCTGTATGATTAGACACCACAGGCATGACAGAGCCCTGCCCAGTGTGGACAGGGCTGCAGGGTGCCAACCTGGAGAAGCGAGCTCAGAACGGACACAAACGCTAGTGTAGCAGGAGTACCGCAACTCACCCAGTCTGACTAGTGCTTGAGAAGTAGGAAGAGGAGCATGCAGAAATTTCCAGCTATTTGCAAGGGTGGCTCTGGAACAGATCTCCAAGCTAGATGCTGCAAACTGCCTTAGGGCCTCGTACCCCCACTTGCACTGTCAGACTAATGATGGTGGTTGGATTTTGCTGACGTTTCCATGTAGATTAAGCTTTTGCTCTTTGCAGACTCCTCTGCCTCCTAGTTGGGTGGGGAAGGTATGAAAACAGGGTTATTTCAAAGTAGACTTAGGTGTGTTCTGCCCGGTAATCACATCCAGCTTGGTAAATGTCCTGGAAAGTGGTGGAAATAAGGGCTCCACTTACAAGGTATTGGAGCTTTTCCTTAGGCCTGGCAGGGAGGCACAGCTCCTCCCTGTATGATTGGACCCCTCAGGTGTGACAGAGCCCTGCCCAGTGTGGACAGGGCTGCAGGGTGCCAACCTGGAGAAGCGAGCTCGGAATGGACACAGGAGGAGTGTAGCAGGAGTACCGCAGGAGTACTGCAACTCGCCCTGTCTGACTAGTGGCTGAGAAGTAGGAAGAGGAGCATGCAGAAATCTCCAGCTATTTGCAAGGGTGGCTCTGGGATAAATCTCCAAACTGGATGCTGCAAACTGCCTTAGGGCCTCGTACCCCCACTTGCACTGTCAGACTAATGATGTACAAGGGAACCTTAAGACTCAGAACTCATCTGCATGGTGCATTAGTCTGCACTGGAGTGGGACACATTCCAGGGTGTTGTGCACTAACAGGCCTGTGCGTGCTGCAGTGACGCACACTAGGGAACTCTCCGTGCGTGTCAGCAGGTCCTTAGGGGCCAGTTAGTGCACAACACACAAGTGCACCCTAGACCTTGCCCCCAGCTCGTGCAGACAAGCTCTAAGTTTACACTGACTTTAGTTCCCCACCTTTCTGAAGAGCAGCGTGTCCGGTGATAGAGCCACCGTTGCATTCCAGCAGATTCTGCTGCAAACCCTAAAGCTTCTTATTTCCCCAGCTCACGCTCCTTCTGTTCCAGTCACACGGTTGCAGCCGAACTGTTTAGGCCACACTTGTTTTCTCTGTTGCACAGCTCAAGGCATTGCAGCCGCTCTCTGGCTGGAACCTGTTAAAACTCACTGGAGACACGAATCCGAGAGTTAAACCCTCGAGCTTCTTTTGTCCCATGCAGTTCTCATTCCTTGAACTTGGTGGTCAGTGACGCAGCATCAGCTTCTAGTGAGGCAGCTGAATTTTTTTAATGTAATTCAAAGCATCTATGTATTTTTTTTTTCTGCATCAACGCATTGATGGCAAATTTTGAAGCAACATCTGGGAACATCCTCTCTGACACGGAAACCTACCGATGCACACTCTGAACCCTCTGAACAAACTCACCAAAGCTCAGGAAAGTCTCTAAGATCCAAGCAAGTTAGCAGCTGAAACAGAGGGCAAAATGGGATTTATGACCTCTAACATCCCTGGCACCCAGTGGGGCCTTGCTATATTGCTTGCTGCTAGGGGCTAGGGGAATCGTGTTCACCTAAACATTTACTAATAAACTGTTCAGTGTGAGAGCCTGAAGTGCAGCACTCGGTGAACACGCTGCCGTGGTGTTTTTGAAAGAGAGAATCTGCCAAGTGCTGAGATCTTACTGCAGTGACACTTTTTACCTCAAAGGTGACTTCCTGCTGAGCAGCAAGATCTGCCTTATTGCTGACTAAAGCAATCACGAGCTCATCGGGAAGAAATTCCTTCTCTAATTCCCTCAACCATAGCTTTGCTCTCGCAAAAGTTGCCTGGAAAGGTGTGTGAGAGAGAGAGACAGACAATAAACCAACAGATACTCAGGAACTGTCACATGCCCCAAAGGAGATTGGCAGGTGAGAGCTAAAAACCGTAGAAACAAATAGGTTATGCGCATGGAACCAGCTCAGCATGGAACCAGCTCTAAATATACTTCCTTCCCCAAAGCCAAGGATGACTTCTCCTCCATCAGACATGACCCAACAACCATGGATCTCCAGTGGGTCATAGACCCAGCCTACAGGTGATGGGCTGAGGTGATTGGGCCCTTTTGTGATAGGGCAAGGATTCTTCGAAGCTTAGTCTACCTCTTCAATAAAGCTCTGTTACTGTGAGATGTTACTCGCCAGCAGCCTATGGTCTCCTCCTCCTGTAACTACCATTGCAGTAATAGGAGCATATGGCCCTCAGTGTTGCAGTTCCTGTGTGTTGCCTATTACAGGTCTCTCGCAACTTACGTGCATTTAACATGCAAGATTTCAGCTTTACGCTGAAAGGCCTGGAGTCCGGGAGGGGACGTGGCCTCAAGTAGAAGAGGCATAGCCTCAAGATTTAAAGGTCCTGGGGCACCAGCTGTGGCTGGGAGTCTCAGGGCCTTTAAATCACTCGGGGCTCCCCGCTGCAGAGGTGGCTGGTATCCCCTGGGGCGAACTAAAGGGCCCAAGGCTCCAGCCACCCTGGAGTTCCAGGCCCTTTAAATTCCAGCCCCAGCCCAACTGACAGAGCTGCGGACGGGATTTAAAGGGCTTCTCCGAGATCCCTGCTGCAGCGGGAAGCCAGGGGGAGCCCTTTAAATGCCCCCCGCCCCACCACCAGAACTGCAGGCTGGATTTAAAGGGCTTGAGGTTTTGACTATACGTCATTTTCCTTTACATGATTACCGCGGAACGGAACCCCCGCCTAAGATGCGACAGACCTGGACCAGTAAAAGGGGAAAAATCCTTCATAACGTAGTGGAAGATCATGCAACATATCCCCCTGGAACAGTCCAGTCCATCAGAAACAGATATTAGTGTAAGCCAACTAACAGATGCACTTAATCTTTGTCACTAGATCATCCTTAAAGTCTAGGGAGCTGAGAGTGAGTGTAATGCCAACAGACCCAGGTTGTCAGCAGGTGGGATTGTACCTGGGGCCTCTGGAGCTCAGGGCATAAGCCTCTACTGTATGAGCGAAAAGCCAACTAGCTAAGGTTGTACAACAGACTCATTTTATCTCTAAGTGGTCTCGGTGCCACTAGATGGGACAGACGGCCACACTCAGGTGTGTGGGTTACATGAGGGTAGGGGAACAAAGAGCACTTAGTGATGCTCCCTCATTACCTACTTGGCTGGTGAGGTGGATTGGGCTGGGAGGTAGGGGTAGACAGAGAAATCTTGGCTTTTAGGGGGAAAAGGTGAGCATTTATTATCCACTGTAAGTGAAATGTCTGTACCAGTTCCTTGCATGTCTTCGACCATCTTTACCAGTAGAGGAAGGATAAACCTGCCCATGATATGTAGACCTTACGTGATGTGTGCAGGAAAAAGCAGTCTTGGTTGAAATGTCTGGGGATGTATTGGGAAGCCACCTTACACAAGAATTATTGCAGCCTACCAGCGGCGTGGCTGCATTAGCAGGATTCAATCTGGATATTTTAGAAAGTTAAAGGCAAACCCTTCTGGAGGAGAGAGGCAGAAGAACAAGTCATCACCGCTCTTACCTTTCTGGCTATGTCATATACAAGAAAGGCAGCATTCGCCCCCCTGTAATAAAGGTGACAAACACTATGGTACGTCTCTTGTCCTGCAGTACCCTAGATCTCCAGCTTGATCGTGGCAGTCTGAAAACATACCAGCTGGGTGAAGAAAGAACCTGGAAGCGACAGAGATGAGACAGCTCCTTGAGAAAGCCATAGCACGCACCTCAACTAATGTTAACCTTCATCTCGGTGATCTGTGTGAAAGATGGGTGTCGAGATTTGGTTGGAAAGGGCTGCGTGGGGAGGGAGGATGAGAGAGAGAGAATTAAAACATCCCCTTCCCATCAAAAGCAATGTAACAAACAGACTGGTGAACTGGTATTACTCACTAACAGCCTGGTACTACACCAATGCCCGTCAGCAGCGTGTAGCTGGGAGAGGGGGAGGGGAAGAGAAATGAGAACAATGGTTCTTGCTCAATTCGTCAATATTGGTGGCATTAGAAAGCTTTGGTTTTGCAGCTGTCTAGCTGGAGGAAATGTGATGGCAGGGCGGGAATTAGGAGTCTTGAGTTCTAATCCAGCTGTATAGTGCCTGGCCCCTGTTGGGTGCTGCTGTAACAGAAATACTGCAGTCTCCCCAACACTGATTTGTATAACCTTGGGCAAGTCACTTAAGGCTCACATGGGCCCCTAAGCACAGCCCTGATTATATGTAAGCAGCGCTGTCCCAGAAGTAGCCTCAGGGAGGTGCTCAGATGCTTCTGAGCTACAACTGCTTTTTCTTGCTCTTAGCCCATGCCAGCAAACCTGCCCCACCCCCAAACTGGCAGGGCTCTGCTGGCCAGTGGGCGGGGGTGGCACCAAGACCATGCCTGCTTGCCCTCTCTACCTGCTCTAGGAAAGTGAGAGATGCACATTTACTCCTGAACACCTGGCCCAGAGGTGTAAAGGTGGGGGCAGAGGCCTTTGCTCTCCCATACTCCACCAGGCAAATGTGTTTAGCCCTTAACCTTTCTGTCTCAGCATGCCTAGATGGAAAATGGGTCTAATTTAAAATCCACCTCCCTAGGGTGCTGTAAAAGCCAGCAAATGTCTGCCGACTGTTTGAAGAACCTTGGTCTGAAAATGTTAGAGCAGCTCAAATGTGAGGCTGTGCACAGTAGATAGGCAGAAGCCATCCGTTAAGGGCCAGGTTGTCTAACAAATACATGGGCTTGAGGTAGAGGGGGCAGTACAGAGACAAAGCTCTCCGAAGGGATAGAAGCCTCCTCTGAGTGCCAAGCGATGTAGGCGAATGACACCACACTCCTTGGTACAGGCACCATGACTGCCTGGTTTGTGTGGCAGCGTGGGAGACCCCTTGGGCCTCCATCCCCACTCTCCTGGCAAAGGTTAGGGCCCTTCTTTATAACAAGAAGAAAAGGGTCTTTCTGCCTATTTCTGACGTAAAGACACAGAGCCAGATCCTTGCTTATTTAATTGGCCTTGCCTCCATTGAATTCAACATCTAACCGGTCAGGATCAGTCCCATGAACATCAATGGCGTCCCTAGCTCATACCAGGGTCTGTAAGCTGCAAAATTTCCTAAAGAGACTTAACTGACCCTGTGCTGACATCTCCAATAAAAACTAAAGCCATGTTTTCCACCAGTGTTGCCTACTGAGATGAATCTTTTTGCATCTGATGATGGGAGCACTTAGCAGAACTGGGTGAATAATGGTGGTTTGGTTTTGTTGGTGGCAATTTGAAAAGTCAAAAAAAAAATTCATTGCAAGTCCAACACCATATGAAATGTTTCAAAGATTTTGACTCTACGTCGAGAGAAATTTTATGCTGGGTCGAATGAAACATTTATTTTAACTATGACCATTCTAAATAATTTTTTTAAAAATAAGACTAAAGAAATTTTTGAAAGTCATTTCAAACCAAAAAAATGAAACATTGTGATTTTTTTTCAGGTTTTTTTTTAAACAATTTAGTGAAACTACCATGAACTCACAAGGTGGGTGAGATAAGATTTTATCTCGGACCAACCTCTGTTGGGGGAAGGGACACACTTTCATGCTACACAGAGCTTTTCTTCAGGTCTGAGGAAGGAACCGGTGTGTTACAGCTAAATACTCCGCTTCCTACCCAGACCCTGAAGAGCTCTGTAAAGCTCAAAAGCTTGTCCCCTCTAGGGTGACCAGAGAGCAAGTGTGAAAAATCGGGATGGGGGTGCAGGGTAACAGGCACCTAGATAAGATAAAGGGCCAAATATTGGGACTTTCCCTATAAAATCGGGACATCTGTTCACCCTTGTCCTCTCAACCAACAGAAATTGGTCTAATAAAACACCCACCTTGTCTCCAATATTCTGGGACCAACCTGGCTACATGAACACTGTTACCATGAACTCCTAAAATGTGGTGGCATCCCTAGATCTGCAGCTTTTTCAGAAAAAATCTTCAGCTGAAATTTCACCTAGTTCTAGTGTGAGTGGGTTTGTGTTGAAACACCAGGAAAATGTCAAAGGCAGGTTTGCTGATCACATTGGGGAGGCTAGATGGGGTGCTTTGACTAGACTGACTGGAGCAATATAATGGGCAGAGCTGCTGGGAGTCTGGGAAGATAGCCTTTTAAATGTCATCTGTTGGAGGCTCCGTTGTCATACGTCCTCTGTCCTCCGTCCCAAAGAGGGCAGAATAGAGTGTTACGTCTGTTTTTTCTGACACCCAGCAATTATACAAGGGGCGATTCCAACCCAAACCCACTGGATTGGACTCTGAAGCACAGTTCCTAGGATTCCAGGATGCGCCTGTGTCAGTTTCTGCAACGAGAGTAAGAACGTGGTGCAATTTTGCAGTGAGCGCTGGGCCTGGGGCTGGCACACATCCACAGATAATTCAGTGCAATTGGTAGTATATCTGTGGGGGCAGCTGGGAGAGCCAGGGATGGGGGGAGAGAACGCAGAGGGGAAGATCTATAACATTTAACAGTAAATGGTGAACGCTCTCTTGGGTTACTCAGAACTGCAGGTGTAGACCAAAACTCTCCGCTGACAGGACATATTTAAATGCTGCACTACCTGCAATGAACCACTAGATGTCACTCTAACGCCACAATGAACACAGCTGTAGTGCTGGTCCCCTGTTCAGGATTTCTTGGTCCCTGTCTCCAATCTACCCCAGCAGAGAAATGTGTCCTGCATGGGGCCTGAGCCTCCCAGCCAGTGAACTCCAGAGGCACTTTGCCACTGGTGTTGGTGGAGTCGCAGATGCTGAGGCCTGACTTTTTTCAGACGTGCTTCTTAGGTTGGTGCCTAAAGACCCAGCTCTGAAGAGCAGCGTCAGACAAGGCCCAGCTTTTAAAATGGGCACATCAGCCTGCACAGCTTGTGCTACCTTAACCAGACTTTTCCGTATCTCAGTTGTCAATCCTGTGCCTGAGCTGAGAAACCAAACTAACCCCGCGCTCACGGGCTGTAACCTTGGGGGTCTGTTGGGTCACGTTCTATTAGCCGCCAGAGCTGCCAGCTGGAGCCCCTAACACTGCCTCCTGAGTGACGTCCTGCTGCTTCTCTGCTGGGCCTGAGAGCTTAACGAAAACCAAACTTCACACTAGCGTAGCTCCGCTGACTTCAGCAGAGACACTCCTGCTACAAGGGAGATGCAGAGCAGGCCCTTTGCGTTGCATCAAAGGATTTGGTCATTGCTGCCACTCACTCACATCCCACCGTGGTCATGGATTCCCTGATGTCATTTTTCACATAGCGGAAGGCTGTGCTTGACTTTCCCACAGCCGCGCTCCCCAGCAGAACCACCTTGGAGATGTAGGCTTGCTCCGTGGACGGCCTCCCTGCTCCCACCTGCTGCGTTCTTCTCGGGGCCATATTCTGCAATGAAGAGAGAACCCTGTTCAGAAGGCATCAATAGTGCGCTCCAGGGCTCTCGGATGATTAGCTGCATACACTCTAAAGAGTTAGGCCCCAGGCCTCGATTTCCCACTCAGCACAGCAGGAGACGTGGCTCCCGTTTAATCCTTCCTGCACCCCTGTTCCAATCAATCAAGCTCAACATGCTTAAAAGAATCATAATGGAAGTGTAACCCTACGGGTATCTGTACAGTAAAGGGGGGGCTGTAACAGCATAGCTCTGTCGATATATAGGCCAGTATAATGCAGTGGTATAGACACAGCCAACACCAACAGAAAGGAGGTTTCCTTTAGTGTAGGACACCACTTCCCCATCAGACAGGCGCTTCAGCGCTGGAAGCATTCTTCTGTCAACACAGCTGCATCCACCGTGCTGGTTCGGTTGCTATGGCGATTTCACGCAGGAGTGTGGCCAACCATATGGCAACGTGCTGACCTAACTTAGGTGTGAACCAAGTCTAATCCATAGACTCATCAACAGCCTGAGCTGCTGTGGCCACAGTCACAATGTCAGGTGGCCTCTCGTAGCAGCACTGTGAACTCCATAGTCCCTATCCTAAATACTGGTCATAAAGCTCCAACCGTTTTTCCCCTCCCACCAAATACCTGACCTCCTGAGAGAGCTCTTCCATCAATACGCTGGCTTGGGCTCTTGGAGCAAACTTGATACAGGTGGTCCCAAAGCTTCCAGCGCTAGGCTCACAGGGGGCAGTCCGGATGCACAGCCATGCATCAGTCAGACTCTTTCCTTACCAAGAAACCTTACTGTCCCTATACCTGTGGTTCTCAGGAGTCTCAAAGGCCAGGTGAGGCTGGCTATGGTGGGAGACTAGGGGGAAAAAACCCATCAGTGGCTGAACTTTTAAACCTAGAAAATAGCTTAGAGTTCTTGCTAATCGGCATGTAGGGTCTGGGCATTTCGCTACATCAATAAATTAGCACAGAAGTCTTAGCAAACTGTATTTCACCCCTCTAATGTTGGTCAAGATATGTATGGTGCCTCCATGGGGCTCCACTGCTGAAACCCAAGAGACACCAATGGTGCCCAGAGATCAGCAACCACTCCTCTGTGGTGTGATTCAGCCTGCCCGCCCTTTCCGGTGTGCAGTCACTGGAGCCCGCTAGGCAAGAAATGGAGCTGCTGAGTGCAGAGCCGATCTCAAGGCATGTGACTAGGTGTGCAGCACACACGAGACCATGACATGGGCATGCTGAAAGGAGGCAGTTGTATCTTCCAGGGGTACGTCTCCGCCGGAAGCCATGCTGGTGGCTTCATCTCCTGCTCTGGAAGGGGCAGCGAGGGCAGCCCATGGCAAGTGGAGATTGCAGGAGGAGAGACATGCAGCTTGGGAGAAGGGAAATGGAAAGCAAACTGCGCAAGTCCTGGGGCGAATGAGATTCGTGTGTTCGATCCTGTAGCCCTGAGGTTTTCAGTTCAGTGTCTTGGTGCCTTGCAGAAGCCTGTGATGACCCATCGACCCTGAAGAAGATGGAGCCTCACAACACTGCAGTTTTACTAACAATGCCCGACCTCAGCTCAGAACTTCACCTTTATTTCCCTCAACACATTCTCCGAAGGACTGGACAGAGAGGAGGAGGCAGTCCCATGGGACAGGGAAATCCTGCTGAATTGTGCTCACAGAGCTCCGGCTCCACCTCGCTACCCAAGCAACCATGTCCCAATAAGAAACTTGCTGCCTCTTCCTGACAGGATTTCCAGCCCACAGTGTCTGGCAAAGCAGCACCAGCTGTTACACCACACACCCCCTCTGTCTCTTCCTCAAGTCTCCGTTGTTGTGAAACCAGGGCGCCTGTCTGCATTTGAAAGCAGCGTTGTCAAGGCTGAGAGCTGGGAGGGGTAACTCATTGCAGATACATGCGGGGTGTAATTCTGGTGGCTTCAGTGGAGTGAGTTGTTTTTCTCTTGGGTTGGTGCAGAGAAGTCAGTGATTGGACCCAGCAATATTCAAGAGTTTGCAGTGGTTTTAAAGTGCCCACTTCCCCACTGCCTTGAATGGGCGTCACGTGGCTAAAACCCAGCCCAACACTTTGAAACTGTGCTGCAAGACATTTGCAAAGGTCACTCTGCAGTTCTCCAAGTTCTGTTCATTCACCCCTCTCCCCCCTGGGCCGGAGTGACAGAAGCTTCCTAAAGAGGGTTGGAGGCCACCTCAGTATTTTAAAATGGAAACATTTAGTTTAAGAATGATCCATGTGAATCCTTGTGCGAGTAACATGTCATTGCATTACGCTTTGGTCATGAGCGGAAGTACCGAACCTCTGCAGATACGTCCTGCAGTCACAGGACCCAGAGTTACCACGTCACAGGAAATTCTATGCTTTTGGGCATTTTTACCATTCTGAAATGGAACAAAACAAAATATTTTATCTCCAGCGGAACCAAATTCCAAAAAAAAAGTTGGGGGTCAATCAAAACGTTTCATTTCAATAAAACGGAAACCTTTAATTCCCATTTCGATCTCAAAACTTTCAAATGTTTTTAGATAAAAAAGCATTTTTAGAAAAAGTCATCTTGAACTGAAAAATGAAAATGTTCTCGTCTCAATCTGTCAAAACTGGATATTTCAATGTTATTTAAATACTTCTTGGGATGTGTGTGGACATGTTTTCAAAACATTCTGATTTGACAAAATTTGCATTTTGGGGGTTAAAAAACAACAAATGTTGATGAAAATTTTCTGACTAGCTGTAGTTGTGACCAACTAATAGTATTTGTATCCTCAGCCTACTGTTTTTATTCTCTTGGACATGAGAGCTGAAATGAACCAATGTGACTTCTCCGCAGCTGCTGCCTCATTTTTAGTAGAATTCATGTAGAAGCTACTTAAACACTCAGATTCCCTTCATGATCCTTTAGAAGTCATTTCCATTCTCACTACTATAGTCCAAGCTGAGATCCTGAGCTCTCTTTAAGTTGGCATATGGCTAGGCTGTCCCAGGAAATAAGTATAATTATCTCTATGTTAGAAACCAACTTCTAGCCTCAACCATGTCATCACAGCACCCTGCAAATAAATTAAATGACTCGTTGTATATATCTCGCCACTGAGCTGACATCAAGCATAACCCAGTGCCCAGATCCTCAACTGGTGTAAGGCAACTCAGCTGAAGTCAA
Source organism: Gopherus flavomarginatus (assembly GCF_025201925.1). Lineage (NCBI taxonomy): Eukaryota > Metazoa > Chordata > Testudines > Testudinidae > Gopherus > Gopherus flavomarginatus. The sequence goes on along the minus strand of NC_066626.1, from coordinate 5,082,773 downwards.
TACAATGATGCAGATTTATACCAGTTGAGGACCTGACCTGGTGTTTTTTTAAAGCCACAGTACAGTACCACCTTGACTATAAACACATCCTCTGCTATGCGCAGTGTGATGGGTTGGATCCCTTGGGAGCTGCCACCTGATGTGCCAAGACTACTTCTGCCCCTGCTTTCCCTGCCAGCCTGGGACTCCAGCACCTTGTCTTGTTGACCTAGGCACGCCTGTCTGCTCCAACACAGACCCAGGGTCTGAATTACTTGCCCCAAACTGCAGACTTGACTGAAAGCAGCTAACAGAAGTGTTTCTGTCTTTAACACTCAGATGCCCAACTCCAAGTGGGGTCTATACCCAAATAAATCCATTTTACCCTGTATAAAGCTTATACAAGGTAAACTCATAAATTGTTTGCCCTCTATAACACTAATAGTGAAATATGCACAGCTGTTTGCCCCTCCCTCTGGTATTAATACATACTCTGGGTTAATAATAAGTAAAAAGTGATTTTATTAAATACAGAAAGTAGGATTTAAGTGGTTTCAAGTAGTAACAGACAGAACAAAGTGAATTACCAAAGAGAATAAAATAGAACACGCAAGTCTATGTCTAAGAAACTGAATACAGCTATAACCTTACCAGTTCCAGTAAGCTTCCTTTTACAGACTAGTCTCCTTCTGGTCTGGGTCCAGCAATCACTCACACCCCCTGTAGTTACTGTCCTTTGTTCCAGTATCTTTTGGGTATCCTTGGGTGTGGAGAGGCTCTCTCTTTAGCCAGCTGAAGACAAAATGGAGGGGTCTCCCAGGGGTTTAAGTAGACTGTCTTTTGTGAGTGGAGACCTCCTCCTCTCTCCTATGCAAAGTCCAGCTCCCAGATGGAGTTTTGGAGTCACATGGGCAAGTCACAAGTCCCTGCATGACTCCGTTTTTACAGGCAGCAGCCATGCCTTACCTGCTACCTTGAACATCCTCGTGTAGACTTCTTATGTGGATGGGAACCTCCCAAGATCCATTGTCTCTTAAGTGCTTCTTGATTGGGCACTTAACTTGCACATTCCTTTCTCAAGAAGCTACTCAAATGCTTTACAGAGGCAACTTAGAAATCAAGCAAGTATACAGCCAGTATTCGTAACTTCAAGTACAAAAATGCTACATGCATACACAAAGGAGGAGTGTATTCAGTAGATCACAACCTTTATGTAGATATGTTACATGGCATGTGTAGCATAAAACATATTCCAGTTCTATCATATATACAGTCATGAGCATATTCCCATGAAGCCTTCTGGGGTTCACCGTCACCCGCAGGTCCACCTTGTCATAGCATTCCCTCTCAGATCTGAACCTTAGAGTTCAGAAAATGAGATACTAGCACCTGAATCGTCTAAGCTTAATTACCAGCTTAGATCTGATAGCACTGCCACCAACCAAAACTATAGTGTTTTGAGGCACTCTGACCTCCCCAACCTTCCCTGGGGACCCCAAGAACCCAGATCCCTTGGGTTCTTAAAACAAGGAGAAATAAACCATTCCCCCACCTTTCCCCCTCCCAGAATATCTCTCCCTGGGCTATCCTGAGAGATACTGATCCAACCTCTAAATCACCATACAGAGAAGCATCTCCCTTCCTTTCCACAAAGAGGCAAACAGATTCAAGGAAAACAGAGAGAGATTCTATCTCTCCCCCCCCACCCGTCCTGGTGAGTTATCCTAATCCCCTGGAATAAAACAAGGGAACAAGAAAAAAAATCAATCAGGTTCTCTAAAAGAAATCTTTTAATAAAAGAAAGGAAAAAGTAAAGAATTATCTCTGTAACTTCAAGATGTAAATATTACAGGGTCCTATAGCTTACAGACACCACAAAGAGACTTTCCCCCCAGTACCAATACAAATCAAAATATTCCCAGCAACTACACATATAAAAGTTAACCAGCCAGATCCACAATTACAAATAGAGTAAAACAATCAAAAAGCCTAAACCGCCTGTTTTTACTTACTGTTTGAAAAGAAACTTAGAGAGCCTGTAGTAATGTCTGGTCTCTCTCAGACCCTCCAAGAGAAGAACACACAACGGACAAAGAACACACACAAAAGCTTCCTTCCACCCAAATTTAAAAGTATTTTGTCTTCTGATTGGTCTTCTGGTCAGGTGTCCAGTTCCCTGCTTGTAACACTTTACTGGTAGAGGAGACATTAACCCTTAACAATCTGTTTATGACACACCTTTAGTTCAGTACCAGTCTGGCAGAATCTCATGACAAACCTCGGCAATGTAAAATAAGACTCTAGCTTTCAGGCCATTTTATTTATCTGCTTTTATCCGCGTCTGTCTCTATATATCTGAACATATGTTAAGTCTTACAATAAAGCCATTTTTGTGGTAGGAGATCCTAGCACCCCATTTTGCATCTGTGTTCCTCCCTTTGGATCTTGGCAGAATTATTTGTCTCTCCGTTGACTTTCCTCACTTAACCAGGCAGTGCAACTCCATCATATTTGCAAAATGTAATTGTTAAAGTACAGGAAATGAAGCTGTGGCGTTGAAACAGAGGATTTGGGGGCAGGGGTGGAGAGAAATACATTCATTTTCACACTCATTCAGGAGCAACAAAGGAGACTTGTGTAACGAGGCAGTGTGGCTTCCCTCATCATCCGGGAGGGTCGAGCCTCGTCAATCATCCAGAGGGACGGGGCCTCTAAGCAGAAGTCTCGCCCCCCAGAGGGTCAAGCGGCTACCCGGAAGAATAAATGCCGGCCCTCGGCCCTCGGCCCTCAGTTGGAGTCCAGCCACCTTCAGGAGCAGACCTGTCTGCGGGAGCTCCTGACTGGGAAGCCGCTGAGGCCGCAGGCCGGTGTCCAGACTGGCCAGAACCTCCCCGCGCCTGCTATGGCAAGGAGCTGCCAGAGCTGCCCCGCGCCTGCTACGACGAGGAGTGGCCGGAGCTGCCCCGGCCCTGCTGCGGCCCCGAGGACCCCCCGGAACAGGCCTGGCCAAACTTCCCAGAAGAGCTGCCAGACCTGCTGCCCAGCCCTGGCCGTGAGGAGCCGTTGTGGTGGGACGTCCCTGAAGGTGATCCTACAAGCCAGGTAGGCTCGGAGGGGGATGCAGGAAGTAGCCTGGGGAAGCCCGATGCCAGTCAGGCTGTAGAGCAAACCTTGCCAATGTCAGTGTGTTTCGGTCAGGATTCCCTTCCCCACTGACCGCTACTACCGGCGTCAGCCGCTATTAGGGCCCCGGGCTGGAACGCAGAGGAGTGGGTGGGCCTGCGTTCCCCCTGCCACCCGTAACCGGGTGGCAGACTCCCCCTTTGACTTTGCCACTGCTCTGCCCTGCTCTGAAGGGCCAGAGCTGTTAGAACTGTTTTTGGTGCCCGCCCGAACCAAGGGCTGGGCCCCCTTTGACTTTGCCACTGCCCGGTCCTATCCAAAGGGACCGACTACCCGCGCGGTGGGCAATAGTTTCGAGAACCGAGACCCGCAGAGGACAAGTCGAGGCCGGTGTGTCTCCCCTCCTCATCCGGGAGGGTCGAGCCCCGGCGAGTCTCGCTTACACTTATCAAACAATGCCCCATAGCGTACATGCCCTATTGGCTGCATTTTGTTATCTGGGTCCTGTGCCGTTGTATTTTAAGCACAGGAGCTCCCAGAACATCCATGGATTAACAAATGGGATTGATGCATAAAAGGAAGTAGGAACAGGAGAAATTCTTTAGAACAACCCTGCCCCGAGCCCAAGAAAAAGGTTTGATTTATTGGCGCATTAAGTTCTCTGCTTATTTGAATGGCCACACCTCTGCAAAGACCAAACAAATCACATTCCGATGCTGTGATCTAATTAGGGCTCATGCAGTTTGCGAGCAGGCAGGTTTCATCGTGAATCCCATCAGCTGAGCTGGTGAGCTGTTCAAAACGGCAAGCTGTAAAGTTGAAAACCATGAAAGGATTCCTGGATACCCAAACCAGAAGGGCTGTGGTTTATTTTTTTCTTTAACGACTGCCTTACAAATTGTGGGACAGAACGGCTGATTTATGTAGCTTAACTACAGTTACACAGTAATTTCCATGAGAAACATCCTCGCCTCTCAACGCTGCAGTGCACTTTCAATTCTGGAACAGGACAAGCGCTTCCATAAAGTAACATTTCCTCGTCAAGGCTCCATTGGCGGAAATATCCCACCCTCTATGACTAGTTTAGCAATATCTGTGTCTATTGCCACTGTAGCCAAGACCTTTAGAATCCAGCTTTTCCAGCTGAGCAAAGCATATACTGAGGTTTTGTCCTGATTCCAGTCTTTAGTGTAGCTGGTCTAATACAGTCCCATTGTAGTCAAAGTAAATGGTGTCTTGAACTGGTGTAGCTTATCTCTGCATGAAACCAAGATAAGCTACACTGGTGACAATTAGCAGCATTACCTTGTTTACACTTGGGGTTTTGCAATGGGGCCTGGAAACAAGCCAGATCTCTCAGTGTAGAGCAGTGGTTCTTAATCCACGGCCCAATCAGCACACAGCTGCGGCCCATGTGACATCCTCAGAGCCATTCAGGCAGTATATATGTTGTGTGGATGCGGCCCACATAACACAGAGAGCTGCATGTGCAGCTCACAATGGTAAATACGTTGAAAACCACTGGTGTAGAGGAAGCCATCGAGAGGATGGTGGGATATAATAGGTTAAATAAGCATTTTACAGTATGTTAGGATTGGTTAGTTAAATTTCAGTAAAATGACTGGTTAAGGTATAGCTAAGCAGAAGTCAAGTTTTTCTATGTAGTCTGCAGTCAATCAGGAAGTAAGGGGGAGATGGGACCAGGGACTTGGGGTGGGGGAATTGGGATCATGCTTTGCTAAGGGGGGAATGAGAACAGGGAATAGGAACAGGGACACAGGCAAGGCTCTGTGGTGTCAGAGCTGGGAAGGGGGACACTAAGGAAGGCAACTGGACTCATGCTTGCTGGAAGTTCACCTCGATAAACATCAAATTGTTTGCACCTTCAGACTTCGGGTATTGTTGCTCTCTGTTCATGTGAGAAGGACCAGGGAAGTGAGTGAGTGAAGGAATAAGCCCCCTAACATCTCTCAAGGACTAATTCTTGAAAATAAATATCAGTGAACTGCAACACAATATAAATCACTGCCGCTAACATCGGTGGGTGATAAAATACTAGCAGAGTGGTAATTAATGCTGAGGACAGGGCAGTGACACAGAGCGATCGGATCCCTTGATAAGCTGGGCCCATTCAAAGCAAACAAGTTAGAAAAGAACCAAATGAAAGGTTCTATACCTAGCAAGAAAGCATGCAGGCCACACCTACAGAATGGGGAAGTGTATCCAGGAAAGCACTAACTGTGAAGAGGACTGAGAGGCCATGCTGGGCGAGCCACTCAACATGAGCACCCAGTGTGATGCTGTGGTGAACAGGGCTAACGCCATCATTGGGTGTATGAAAAGGGCAGTGAGTAGCACAGGGAGGTGACACACCATCGGTAAGACTGATCATGGAATACTGCATCCAGTTTTGGCGTCCGCCTTTGGAAAAGATTTTGAAATATTGGAGATGGTTCAGCAAAAAGCAATGAAACATTCTGAGGGCTGGAGAAAAATGCCTGCTAGAGAACTACTGAAAGAGCTCAGCTTGTTCAGATTATCAAAAAGATCAGGAGGTGATGTCATTGAAGTGTTGAAGTGACTTCATGGAGAGAAAATATCTGATATTAAACGGCTCATTAAGCTGGCAGAGAAAAGCACAACAAGTCCCAGTAGCTGGAAACTCAAGAGACCAATTCATATTAGAAATAGGGCACAAATATTCAACAGTGAGGGGGACTCACCAAAGGAACAAACTAGAAAGGGAAGTGGTGGGCATTCCCCATTTCTTGATGTCTTCTAATGAAGACTTAGATGCCTTTCTGGAACGTGTTTAGTCAAAAACTAGCTACTATGCTCTACAGAAAGCATGTGATATGCAAGGTGTCAGATTACATGCTCTAATTGTCTCTTCTGTCCATAAAGTCTACTGATTTATGAACAACTGAGTGTAGCATGGGGAAGAGCGTCTCGTGTTCTACTGTGTAGTTGCTGTCATCCTCACAATGAAGACTCATCAAGTGGGTTGATCCAGGGGAAGCAGCTCAAACATCCAATGTGGCTGGACAGCGGCAGGACATCAGCACTGCAGGGGAGGGGTGGGTGTGGCAGTGACATCACAAGGGCCTTTGGCAGGACCTCAGCCTATTGGACAAAGGTGGTGGGGAGGCGATGATCTCACAGAGAGATCTTGACATCAACCAGGCAGGACAGGGGTGCAGGACAGGGGCAACCTTGGAGATCTCTGTGGCTTTGCTTTAGCACGTCTTCATCTCGAGGTCTCTCCTTGAGGACCGATAGAATTGACTTTCACTTACGTGAGCACAAGGAGGATCCTCTTCAGAGTTGTCTCCTTTTTGTTTATTGATTTTGCCAGAAAAGATACGTCCCTGTATAGAAGGTAAGAGCCTCCGAAAGTTTTGGAACCTCTTCAGTCTGATCCATCAGGTGCCGGCTGATTTTTAGGAAAGGAAAACACTAGCTTGTGGGGGCAGCATTTTATTTCCGACCCAGGACTTAGTCCCTTAGAATCACTGGAGACATTGGGGTTTCTCCTTTTTGTTTTCCCTTTTCTCTCTCCCTCCTACCTTTCTCTTCTTACTTCCTTTCTCCTTTTCCTCTGCTCTCCTCCTACCACCAGAAACTCTGTGTGTGCAGTGGGAGCCGGGAGGTTTGTGGGAGGCCCTCACAGAGAGGTGAGACTGGAATAGTGCTCTGAGAGTGATCCCCTCAGTGGTGACTTGTGCCATTTTAGGGCTTTTTGATGAGAACCCTTAGCCTCCCACCCCTCAAAGTCTCAACCTTGATGGCTGAGGAGGGGGCTATTGACAGGGAGGAAACTCTGGTCTTTGTTGTTCTCTTTTATGACCAAGCAAATAAGTCACAACCAGTTATATGTTTCACCAATGTTAATGCTGCTCTCCATTAATTGTCTCGGAGAAGTTCATGATCCTCTCTAACATTCCAATTCTTCTGAAATAATTGTTGAATAATTCCTATGAATAATTGTTGGTCTGTAGCTCGTTTGAGAGCAACTCTGCTACTGACTGGCTGCATCAGCTAAGACAAGTCACTGCTCCTTTCTCAGCCTTAGTTTCTCCTTCTGTCAAGTACCAATAACAATCCTCTCCCACCTACCTCACAATGGGTGGATGATGGGGATCCACTGATGAGTGTCACTAGTAGCAGTGCAGAATAGGAGGTGTCCTATCACATTGAGTCATATCAGATTATGAGATACAGTGAAACCCCGCTATAACGCGACGTTTGAGGTCCAAAAACTTCCATTGCGCTAAATGCAGGGTCACGGAATAGCAAGGTTTGTCAGCGGTCCCCAATGCGGTGCATTGATGTGCACCGCCTAGTGCCCCTAGTGCCAAGTAGGGGAGAGGAGCTGCAGCTCCATGCCTGCCGGGGACAGAGAACTCCGGGGCTACAGCCGCCGGTGTTCTCTGTCCCCGGCAGGTGAGGAGCCGTGGCTCCTCTTGAAGCCAGAGAGAAGGTGCGGCCCCGCACCTGGTGGGACAGAGAGCACCGGGGCCCGCAGCCCTGGATTTCTCCATCCCCGGCAGGTGCGGGGCCGCAGCTTCTCTCCCCAGCCATTGTGTTGGGGACCATTGGTACAGAACCGTACTTTCTTATACCTTAGAGGGGAGCCAACCTGTGATCACATTCCATGCGATTTCGCGTTATGGCGGGGAGCGTTATTGCCAGGTGTGACTGTAATATTCTATTTTATTTGTATTTTATTCTTTTGAATTTGTTAAGAGTGTCACGGAGTGTGGGGGAGTCCGGCCCTGCACCCCTCTTCCTGGGACCCACAGTGACTCTCAGCCAGCCAGTAAAACAGAAGGTTTATTGGACAACAGGAACACAGGTTACAGCAGAGCTTGCAGGCACAGTCAGGACCCCTCCACCGAGTCCTTCTGGGCTTTCAGGGTGCTTGGATCCTAGCTAGGATACCCTGAATTCCGCCCACACAGCCCCAAGCCCAAACTCAAACTGCTTCCCTCCTGCCACTCCCTTCCTTTGTTCCCCTTCCCGGGCAAAGGTGTTTGACCTTTCCCCTCCCTTACCTAGCTCAGGTTACAGGCTCTGGCATCGTCCATCCCCTAAAGTCCTCCCCTGCTCTCCCACTCCCCACACAGACAGTCCCTACTGCATCACATCTCTCCCCCCTTCGAGACTGAACTGAGCGGGGTCACTCTGCCCAGTGACCTGGGGAAGTTCAGGGTCCCCTCTCCGGGACAACGCATCCGCTGTCAGGTTGGCACTTCCCTTCACATGGACCACGTCCATGTCATAGTCCTGCAGGAGCAGGCTCCACCTCAGGAGCTTGGCGTTGGCTCCTTTCATCTGGTGCAGCCAGGTCAGGGGAGAGTGGTCGGTGTACACGGTGAAGTGTCGCCCAAAGAGATATGGCTCTAGCTTCTTAAGGGCCCACACCATGGCCAGGCATTCCTTCTCGATGGCCGCGTAGCTTTGTTCCCGGGGTAGCAGCTTCTTACTCAGGTACACGATGGGGTGTCTCTCCCCCTTTTCATCCTCCTGCATTAACACTGCCCCCAGTCCCGTATCTGAGGCATCAGTGAACACCATAAAGGGTTTGTCAAAATTTGGGTTTGCTAGAACTGGGCCACTAACCAGAGCCTCCTTCAGCGCCCGGAAAGCCTCCTGGCACTGCTCAGTCCAGATCACCTTGTCTGGCTTCCCCTTTTTGCATAGTTCAGTGATGGGGCCGGCTATGGCACTAAAGTGGGGCACGAACCTTCGATAGTACCCCGCCATCCCAATAAAGGCCTGGACCTGCTTTTTGGTTTGGGGAGCAGGCCAGTCTCTGATCACCTCCACCTTGGCTGGTTCCGGCTTCAGGCAGCCGCTCCCCACCCGATGGCCCAGGTAAGATACTTCAGCCATCCCCACCTTGCACTTCTCAGCCTTTACTGTTAACCCAGCCTTTCGGAGTCGGTCTAGGACTTGTTTAACCTGGGACATGTGGTCCTCCCAGGTCTGGCTGAAGACGCAGATGTCATCAATATACGCCACGGCAAAACTCTCCATCCCCCTCAGTAGCTGATCCACCAGGCGCTGGAAGGTGGCCGGCGCTCCCTTGAGGCCGAAGGGCAGGGTCAGAAACTCATAGAGCCCCAGAGGGGTGATAAAGGCCGATTTCAGCCTGGCATCTGCGTCCAGCGGCACTTGCCAGTAGCCTTTGGTAAGATCCATAGTGGTGAGGTACCGAGCACCTCCCAGCTTGTCTAGGAGCTCGTCAGGCCTGGGCATAGGGTAGGCATCCGATACGGTGATGGCATTGAGCTTTCGATAGTCCACACAGAACCGGATTGACCCATCCTTCTTGGGGACTAGCACCACTGGCGAGGCCCAAGGGCTGGAAGACGGCTGGATCACCCCCAAAGCCAGCATGTCCCTGACCTCTCTTTCAAGATCCTGGGCAGTTTTACCAGTGACCCGAAAAGGGGAGCATCTTATAGGGGGGTGTGACCCGGTCTGCACCCGGTGGACAGTCAAATTAGTGCGTCCAGGCTGGTTGGAAAACAGCTGTCTGTACAGATGCAGCACCCCTCTGATCTCAGCGTGCTGGCCCGGGGTCAGTTGCTCAGAGAGGGGAATCGCCTCCAGGGGGGAACCAGCTTTTGTCCCAGGGAATAGATCCACTAAGGGGTCATCTCCCTGCCCCTCCCAATGTCCACACACGGCCAACACCACATTCCCCCTGTCATAGTATGGTTTCATCATGTTCACATGGTACACCCGACGGTGATGTGCCCGGTTTGACAGCTCCACCACATAGTTTACCTCATTCAGCTGCTTGATAACCTTGAAGGGCCCTTCCCAGGCGGCCTGGAGTTTGTTTCTCCTCACGGGGATGAGAACCATCACCTGATCCCCGGTGGCGAAGGTACGGGCTCGTGCTGTGCGGTCATACCAGACCTTCTGCCTCCTCTGGGCTCGGGCCAGATTCTCCCTGGCCAGGCCCATGAGCTCGGCCAGTCTTTCCCGGAAGGTCAGGACATACTCCACCACTGACTCTCCCTCGGGAGCGGCCTTCCCCTCCCATTCGTCCCTCATCAGGTCTAGGGGCCCCCTCACCCGCCTTCCATACAACAGTTCAAAAGGTGAAAACCCGGTAGATTCCTGGGGTACCTCCCTGTACGCAAACAGCAGGTGAGGTAAGTACTTGTCCCAATCTTGCGGATGCTGGTTCATAAATGTTTTTAGCATCATCTTCAGCGTCCCGTTGAACCTTTCTACCAGCCCGTTGGACTGGGGGTGATACGCTGAGGCCCAGTTGTGCTGGACCCCACATTTCTGCCATAAGGACCGGAGCAGGGCCGACATGAAGTTGGACCCCTGGTCCGTTAAGACCTCCTTGGGGAACCCCACCCGGCTGAAAATTGTCAGCAGCGCATCTGCCACTGTGTCTGCTTCGATAGAGGACAAGGCCACCGCCTCGGGGTAGCGAGTGGCAAAATCCACCACCACCAGGATGTATTTCTTCCCTGACCGGGTCGTCTTGCTGAGAGGTCCCACTATGTCCATGGCCACCTTCTGGAAAGGTTCTTCTATGATGGGTAAAGGCCTCAAAGCCGCTTTCCCCTTGTCCCGGGCCTTCCCCACCCTCTGGCAGGGGTCACAGGATTGGCAGTATTGTCGGACATGGGTAAAGACCCCAGGCCAGTAAAAGTTCTGTAGCAGCCTCTGCCTGGTGCGCCGGATTCCCTGGTGCCCTGCGAGAGGGATGTCATGGGCCAGGTACAACAGCTTGTGACGGAACTTCTGGGGAACCACCAGCTGCCTCCTGATCCCCCATGACTCTACTTCCCCTGGGGGAGCCCATTCTCGGTACAGGAACCCCTTCTCCCACAGGAACCTCTCCTTGCAACCTCTCCTCATGGTCTGTACCGCACTAAGGTCAGCCCAGTCCCTGTGCTTCCGCAAGGAGGGATCTTTCTGCAACTCGGCCTGGAACTCAGCAGCTGGGACAGGAATGGGGACCGGCTCTCTCTTGCTGGCTGGGTCTGAGGCCGCAGCCTCTCTGCACCGTGCCCCTGGGCGTTCCCCGCTCCCTGAGTTAGGGTCCTGCACCTCAGGTCGAGTACCTTCCCCGTTGTCGGGGAGCAGTGCCATTTGCTGACTCTGACTACGAGTCACGACCAGGGCACTCTGGGTGTTACTAGGCCAGTCCTCAAGGTCCCCTCCCATTAACACGTCAGTGGGCAAATATTGGTGTACCCCCACATCCTTGGGGCCCTCCTTGGCCCCCCATTTCAGGTGTACCCTTGCCACGGGTACCTTGAATGGGGTCCCGCCCACGCCCATCAGGGTCAGGTAGGTGTCGGGCACCATCCGATCTGAGGCCACCACCTCGGGCCGGGCCAGCGTCACCTCTGCGCCCGTGTCCCAGTACCCAGTGACCTTCCTCCCATCCACTTCCAGGGAAACAATGCACTCCTTCCGGAGGGGCAGCCCCGCGCCCACCCGGTAAACCAAAAACCCGGAACCGGGAGCATCCACAGGTGGTATGTTGCCAACCCCCCTTTCCTGGGAATGTAGCCCCTCCTCCGATTGGGTTTTTACCCAGTCCACCCTCTGCGGGTTGGGTCTGCTTGGTCTGTCCCTGAGCTTGGGGCACTGGGCCCGTATGTGACCTCGTTGGCCACAGCGATAGCAGCCCATATCTCGTGGGTCCCCTTGAGTGGGTCGGAGGGACCTGCCGCTGGATGTTCCCCTTTTGGGGGGGTTCTCCATAGGCCCCTTTTGGGAGGTCCCATGATGACTCTCTCTCTGCGTTGAGGCAGGCCTGCTCCTTCGAGACTCCTCCCTGCCATCCCCTGCCCGACTGTCCACAAATTGGTCAGCCAGCTGGCCTGCGTGCTGCGGGTTCTCCGGCTTCTGGTCCATCAACCACAGCCTCAGGTCGGACGGGCACTGCTCGTACAGGTGCTCCAGTATGAATAGGTCAAGCAGGTCCTCTTTAGTTTGGGCCCCAGCTGTCCACTTGCGAGCATACCCCTGCGCCCGGTTGACCAGTTGTAGGTATGTGACCTCACGGGTTTTACGCTGGCTCCGGAACTTTTTCCGGTACATCTCAGGAGTCAGCCCAAACTCGCGGAACAGGGCCTGTTTGAACCGTTCGTAGTCCCCTGCCTCCGCCCCTTTCAGTCGGCTGTACACCTCCACGGCTGTGGAGTCCAGCAAGGGGGTGAGAACTGCGATCCTGTCTGCAGGGTCAACCCTGTGCAGCTCACAGGCATTCTCAAAGGCCGTCAGGAAGGTATCTATGTCCTCCCCCTCCTTACGCCGGGGCAGCAAGTGCTTATCAAAGCTCTTTGTAGGCTTGGGTCCCCCCTCACTCACCGCAGCTGGAGCCTCACTGCTCCTCAGCCGGGCCAGGTCCAGCTCATGTTTACGCTGTTTCTCCTTCTCCTCCCACTCACGCTGGCGCTGGTTCTCCTCATGTTTACGCTGGTTCTCCTCATGTTTACGCTGGTTCTCCTCATGTTTACGCTGGTTCTCCTCATGTTCACGCTGTTTCGCCTTCTCCTCCAGCTCTCGCCTCTTTAACTCGAGCTCCTCCCGTCTCAGCTCCCTTTCATATTCCAGCCGCATCCGCTCCACGGATGCCGAGCGTTGCCGGGAGGATCCCCTGCTGGGGGGTGGGCTTCGCCGGGCAGATCCCCTGCTGGCCGGGGGTGTCACGGTGCCCTCGGTATACACTGGGCTCCTTCCCGCCCTTCCTCTACGCCTAGGAAGGGGGGGTCTCGGGAAGCCCTCGTCCGCCGGCTGACCACTCCCAGCGGGGACAGACACTGGTGCCTGCGCTGCATCTGCTCGGCTGCTTCCCTCAGAGACAGGGCTCCGTTCATTCATGCGGTCTCCCTGCTCCAGCTGTGCAATCAGCTGGTCCTTGCTGAGCCTCCCTGGGTGCAGCCCCCTCTGCTTGCACAGCTCCACCAGGTCACACTTGCGCCGCTTGGCATACATCTTCCTGCTGACCACTCACAGGCCGGGGTGCTCGCCGCTCCCCACGGTTTCCAGGGGGACCCCTAGTGCACCAGCCCTTCTTGAGGTCACCACCTCTCTGCCAGGGTCGAGCTGCAGACTCCTCCGCCCCTGGGACCGCTCGCTGCAATCCCCCGGGGGACCCTGTTACTGCAAAGTCCTTCTCACTGGGCACACACTCCCAGGGGTTAACCACCCCTTCGTTTTACTGCTCCCCAGTCACTTACTGCAGGAAGCGCCGTCCACGGGGTGCAGTATCTCCCGCCGCTGCCACCAGTTGTCACGGAGTGTGGGGGAGTCCGGCCCTGCACCCCTCTTCCTGGGACCCACAGTGACTCTCAGCCAGCCAGTAAAACAGAAGGTTTATTGGACAACAGGAACACAGGTTACAGCAGAGCTTGCAGGCACAGTCAGGACCCCTCCACCGAGTCCTTCTGGGCTTTCAGGGTGCTTGGATCCTAGCTAGGATACCCTGAATTCCGCCCACACAGCCCCAAGCCCAAACTCAAACTGCTTCCCTCCTGCCACTCCCTTCCTTTGTTCCCCTTCCCGGGCAAAGGTGTTTGACCTTTCCCCTCCCTTACCTAGCTCAGGTTACAGGCTCTGGCATCGTCCATCCCCTAAAGTCCTCCCCTGCTCTCCCACTCCCCACACAGACAGTCCCTACTGCATCACAAAGAGTGGCAACTACTTATCTCAGACTGAAGCATCTTATCTAATTTTCTAAATCACAGTGTCTCCTCTCTGTGTACGACAAAACAGTTTAATGCACTGTGACAAACAGGAGATGCTCTTGTTTTGCCGGCAAATAATTGTTTGCAAAGAATTTTCATCCTATGTGTTATGATTTCAAGAAAGAAAGTGGTTTAATCTGAATGGATTTTCTGACAGAAAACGGTTTCCATGAAAATGTTCACTCCTTGTTTCCTGGGCTCTGTCCCTGCCTCTGTGGGGGTTGTTGTCTGTTACTTAGAAAAAGAGTCAGAACTGTTGGCTTCTCTTTCTGACGCTGTCCCCGCTTTGTTGTGGGACTCCTTGGCTATGTCCGATGGGAATAGGGTCGATTCTCTAAGTCTTGGCAGCAGTGAGCCTGAGTGAGGAGGGAGGCTCAAGCTGTCTGCGAAGGAGAAAAGGATGTTTCCAGGTGTCCAGAATTGTAAACTTTGCTAAAATGGCTGGTGGAGAGAAACAAGAAAGAGTTGGGGCCAGACTTTAAGCATTGTCTTTTTTAAAGCCTATTCGGGGATGTGAGGCCCAGAGAGCCATAGAGAGGTGGAGCAACTTGCCCAGTCCCACAGATCAATAGGCAGCAATGGAGCCAGGAGTGATACTCCCTCTCAAAGGCTGTGGAACTGGACACTAGGGCCTGGTTGCAATTGCCAATTGTGGGAGGGAGTGTGCAGTGGAAAGTAAGGAGGAGGGCGAGGGACATCTACTGACCCTGAATGTCCGCCATCCATCAGACCATCACCTCAGGAAAGTGAGTGGCATTAGGGTTCCTCAGTGGCTTCCCCTGTCTGTCTGGAGAGAGGCTGGAAGAAGGGGAGAGAACATCTCCAAAGGGAGATTTCGTTTGCAAACAGCCCCCAAGAGCCCCTCACTCTCCGACTGGGCAGGGGCTTCTCCAGAGCCATCTCCAGTGTGTTTGGAAAGGTCCCAGCAATGGGCTCCCAGCCCTTCCCTTGTGGGACACTGTTCCCCAGGCTGGGAGTCTCAGAGCTGGGACAGACCCTGTGAGCTGCAGAGCATGAAAATCAATGGGGAGTGAGGATGGCCCTGGGCTTCCTGTGCCTAGGGTCTTTGTGACTTTGACGTGGGGAATGGTTCCGAGGAGAAGTCCGGACTCCTGGGTTCTGTTCCTTCTCTAGCCTTGGCAGGGGACTGTGGCCTGGGATGACAGGAGGAGGCTGCTTGTCCAGGGTAACCGATGGTCTTTGGGGCTGGCTCCATTGCTCTAAAAGCAATGAGGAGGGAGAAGGTTGAGGGGGAGCAGATCATGCAATGAACTCCTGCCAGTGTGTGTAGCTTGCACTCCCTGCACTCCTATGTGGGGAGAAGGGGCTGCTCTGGTTGGAGCAGGGCTGAGGAGGGACCGAAAAGGCCCATGAGTGACTCCAGACTCACACTTGCTCCCCGCTCGATTCCAGGATGGCCAAGCTCCTGCGGAGATTCAGGGGGAAGGCTCTGCAGGTGGCCCCAGAGCCTTCGGAAAACAGAGGCCATATTCCCAACGGGCAGAGCCACCTCTCCGTCCCCGCTGGCGGGGAAGCAGCTCCCATCCAGGCCAGAGGGCGGAAGTTCCCAGCCTTCTGGAGAAGAAAGCCAGCTCCCGGCGCAGGCGCTGAGCTGGGAGAGGCCCCGACCAAGCCCAGGTGGAGCTGGCTCAGGAAGAGGTGTGGCAGACAAGACCCAGCCCAGGAGGGGTGCCGGGCAGGGAGGCTCTGGGGCCTGTTATGTGGGCATCAGCGGCCCCAGGAGCCCAGCCCCCATTCCCAGCAGGGGGCATCGCCCTGCCCGGGCACTGAGGATCTTTCAGCCCCCTCAGACCAGGAGCTGGAAGATCCCAGCCCCAGCACCAGCCGCTCAGCACGGGACAGCAGCAGTGCCTGGGGCTCTAGCAGCAGCGAGGCCGATGGACGCTGCTGCTTTGTTCCAGGTGAGGAGCCAGGCTGGGCTCAGGGAGGGGTGAGGACGGGGATATGAACACCCTGGGCCCAGACACTCTCCCAGTGATATGGCGGGGAGGGGTCCCCAGCCCAGGTGTCTGGCCTGAGCCACGTGAACCCCACTGACACCAGCAGCAGTCACACAGCTGTCCCTGCAGCAAGGGGAACTGGGGGTGGGGGCATCAAGAGCTGCTGCCACTTTGTCCCTTGATGCTCCAGGGCTGGGGGAGTCGGCACCTCCCACGGAGTCCTGGACAGTGGAGGGCAGAGGGGTCTCTGCTATGGGCTTCTGAAGCTGCTGGGGGCTGAAGGCATCCCTGAGAGGGAGGTGTGGGGCCCGATCTGCCCTGGGTGCCTGAGGTGGGAAGGGGGGACTTTAATCATGCTCTCCCCGCCACACCCCTGTCCTTCCCCCAAGGGGCAGCAGACATCACCCTCTTCCCTTCTCTCCCTGGTGCAGGGACCCCCACGGATTCAGCGCAGGAGGAATGGCTGGAGATGACCACAGAGGAAGCTGCTCTCAAGGTCATCAGAGAGCAGCTCCAGTGCAGAGAACAGGTCCAAATGTTCCCCATCTGGGCTGGGACCAAGATTGTCCTGTCCCTTCTCAGCATCCCCACCCCCTGCCTGAGGGTCTTGTCCCTGATGATCCACCATCCCTAAGGGGGCCCTTTTCCATCCCTGATGTGGGACCCCCAAGAAGGGAATGTTTGTCCCACAACAGCCGAGATCTCCTCCCCGCACAAGCACTGTCCCAGTTCCCAATCCTGGTTGTGTAGGAGTTGTGGGGTATTTGGAGAATAGGCGGCTCCCCACAATCCCCCATTGAGGCCTGAGCCCTGGAGCTGGTGTGGGTGGGGCAGGAAGGTCCCTAGCTAACAGGTTCTCTCTCACTATCCCCCACTCCCGGTGGATACAGGATGAGGGGCAGCAGCTCAGGTTCCTGCGGGCCATCTACCCCGCGTGTCTTGCTGCACAGGACAAAGGGCAGGACACGCTGGAGCCGCACTGCTGCAAGGTGGCTGTGGTGGAGAGGATTTTGGTGAGTGAGACACGTCATCCGGCAGCTGGAGGGAGGAGAGAGACATGGGATTGGCAGGGGTATCGCCGGGTTAATGGGTGGGGGCTGGTTGGTGTTGGAGGTTGGCAGCAGAGGACAGGGATTGCTGAGGCTGAAGGCTGGGGAGAAGAGAAGGGAGAAGTTGTGAGATTGGGCAGTGGGGGAATTGTGGGGCTGGAGGGCAGCTGTGACTGGGGGACAAGGAATCCCATGGTCCCAGCTCGGTAGTGGGTTGGTGCTGAATGGGGGCAGGTTTGACAGGGAGGAGGAAAGAAGGGGATTGGGACTGAGCTGGGCAGGAATCCTGGAAGGGGGACAAGTCTGATGGGCAGGAAGAAATGGGCGGAGCAGGAGGTAGTGGGGGATCCTGCTGGCCATGTGGGGTACTGGCTGTGTAATCTCCTCACTGAGAGGTGTCAGTAGGGCCCGAATCTCTCATGCTCCTTTGTCTCCTTCGCGTCTCACAGGAGCTCATTGAGGAGCTTCCGAAAGACTCTCCACCCAGCGCCATCCTCGCCGGCCTGGCTGCTGTGGGCAACCTCAGGTACCGAGACAGCCCCCTCTTCCCACCCCCCCAGCTCCCGCTGGCTCCCCTAACCCCAGTGCTGCTCAGGCTCAAGGCTGGGAGTCACTGTCCCTCCCACTCCCAGGTCGGTCACCTCCCAGGAGTGGCTCCTCTGGCAGAGCTGGTGGGGCGGGAAGGTTCACTCTCTCCTGGCTGGGTTTGTCTTTTCACTCCACTAACATTCCAGGGGCCTTGGGGAGGGGCTCACTCGCGGGCTCAGATACAGGAGAGGCAGCAGGCTCCAGGGAACAGACGCTATTCCTGTCCTGCCACTGTCTGTCTGTGACGCCTTGGCCTTGTCATTCCCTAGCTCAGTGCCTCACTTTCCATTCTCGTCAGCCTGTGCCTATATCCCTGTGGTTTCGTGTCCGTGTTGGTGACAGTCCCACCCCATACTGCGCAGTCTAATACCAGCTCCTCTCTCTTGCCAGCACCATGAAACCAGCCCTTCAGCCTGACCTAGAGCCCCGCCTCTTGAAAGCTGCCCTTGGCTTGGTCTTCACCCTGGGCACAGAGATGGACACCATCAACACCCAGGTACATCCTCCTCCTCTTCCAGAATGGTCCTTGTCCCTGCTCCCTTGAGTCGCTGGAGCTCCAGATTTAGGGTGGGGTAAGCAGAGATGGAACAAGCTGCAGGCTTGGATCCTTCCCTCCAGAGGATTACCCCCTTCTTTCTTTCTTTCTTTCTTTCTTTCTTTCTTTTTCTTACATATGCCGTGTTTTGCCCAGCAACCCAGCTTCCATCCATAGCAACTTGGCTGTTTCCTACTCTTCTGCCTACAAGGCCTTGTGCAGAGACCTGCTAAGCTCATGGATCAGAGATCCAGGTGGCATCAATCCTTGCTAACTGCCTGCAGTGGGATGTGAATGAGAGAGGCCAGGACATGTGTTTGGGAGTCTCACCAGTGCTTCCCAGAGACCCCTCTTCCCATCCTGTGGCAGGTGTTGGCCCAGTTTCCCTAACTCTGACCCATGCTTTGCAGGCTCTGCACAAAGTCATACCAGAGCTCCTGGATGCCGTGCTGGGGAACCTGCTGGCAGAGTCCCCAGATGCAGACAGGCTCCACTTCATCGTGGAGGTGAGTCCCATAAGGAGGGGTAGGAACTACTTTTATCTTAACTCTTTGGGGGGCTGGTAAGGAGAGACTGGCAGATCCATTTCCTATTCTCTCTTCCTAACTGGGTCCCCAGTGCGGCGTCCTTGGCTGGGGAGGTCAGAGCAATGCAGGGTCAGGTCCTGCTTTCTGGAGGGATAGAGGAAGGAGCTGGGACTTCAAGCCAGAGCTCTGCCTGGTTCTGTTGAGAACTAACCAGAGGGCCCCTGGTTGTCTTGGGGAGCGAGAGTCTGAAACCCCCCCTTCTCCCACCCCCCCAACACACACACCCCATGAGATTCCAGAGATGGTTCTCAGAGAAGAGGCACACGCTTCTTCCTAGAGAAACAGGAGGACCCCAGGGAATCAGCCCTTCTCTCTGACATGCTCTGAAATTTCTGGGGGGATTGTGCTCTCAGTGACTCCTTACATCCCACCAAGGATTTTAGTGGCAGGGAAGGGAGAGGATTCAGTCTCCTTTCTGGTGAACTGTTCAGGAATCAGGAGTTCTGGGAGGATGGGAACAGCCCCGATACCGAACCATGTCCCAATCTAGACAGACCCTGACAATTTGTGACCTGCAGGATACAAGCTGCGTTCTGGGGGAAAGAATCCCTTTCTAAAGCTCTGTGATCAATGACTCAGCTATTCTCCCTGCGCATAATGTCTCTGTCCCCTGGGGCTGGGGCAGGGGTTGGGGCTCATTTGCAAAGCACCACCTGCCCATTGATCCTGACCTGCCTCCTTTCCCCACAGCATGTCAACCTCTGGATTATGTCCAGGGTGCCCCAGGAAAGAGTCAGGGCCATTAAGAGCAGCACGGCCCTGCTGAGATATGCAGTCACCCTCCCCGAGTTTGATGTAAGTGACCTTTGACCCCAGCTTCCTGACTCCAGGCGTAGGGGGGCTGGCTCCAACGGGCTGTAGGATCTGCTGCTGCAGGGGCTGTGGGTTCGGAGTGTTCCTCTTGGGGAGGCAGAGTCAGAGCAGGGAATGACATAGGCTTGAGTTTAGGCTGTTAAGGGTTAAGAAGCTCAGGTAACCTGGCTGACATCTGACCCAAAGGACCAAGAAGGGGGCAGGATACTTTTGAATCTTGGTAGGGGCAAATCTTTTGTTTGTGCTCTTTGTTTTGGGGGTTGTTCGCTCTTGGGAATTAGAGGGACCAGACATCAATCCATGCTCTCCAATTCTTTCTGAACCAGTCTCTCATATTTCAAACTTGTAAGTAACAGCCAGGCAAGGCGTGTTAGGTTTATCTTTGTTTTCTCAACTTGTGAATGTTCCTTTTTGCTAAGAGGATTTAGCTCTGTTTACTGTAACTTTGAACCTAAGGCTAGAGGGGGTTCCTCTGGGCTCCTTGAATCTGATTATCCTGTAAAGTTATTTTCCATCCTGATTTTACAGAGATGATTTTTCCCTTTCTTTCTTTAAGGAAAATCCTTCTTTTTAAGAACCTGATTGATTTTTCCTTGTTTTAAGATCCAAAGGGGTTGAATCTGCATTCACCAGGAATTAGTGGGGGGAAAGGAGGGGGAATGGTTAATTTCTCCTTGTTTGAAGATCCAAGGGTTTGGATCAGTGTTCACCAGGAAATTGGTGGAGAACTCTCTCAAGGCTACTCAGGGAAGGGTTCTAGTGTTTGGGAGGGAGATATTCTAGCGGGGAGGTCGACAGAGTTTCCCAAATTACTCTTAAATGCTTTGGGTGGTGGCAGAAAAACCAGATCTAAGCCGGTAATTCAGCTTAGAGGTTCTCATGCAGGTCCCCACATCTGTACCCTAGAGTTCAGAGTGGGGAAGGAACCTTGAGAGGGAGCATGCTCCAGCCCCTGCTTGGCATCCCAAAGCATCTCCTGGCTCCCTTGGCAGCAGAGCAAATGAAGGGTCTGTCTCAGGCTCCTCTCCCCCAGCATCTCCTGCAGAGGGGCTAAGGGGAAGGAGCCTTCTGGCCCAGAGGGGACAGGGAGCTGACAGGAAAATGCTGATGGAGTCTCCTCTCCTCTCCTTCCATTAGATCACAGCAGAGTTCCCTAGGCTGGGTCACCACGTGGCCCAGCTGGCTCTCTTTGTGAGTGACCCAGACCAGGACATCAGCCGACAGGCCAGGGAGGGGACTTATCGGCTGTACCAGCTGCTGCTCGAACAGAGGGGTAAGGAATCCACTGGGACACGGAACCCAAGACGGGACAGAGAGTGACCACAGGTGGATAATGAGACCCCAGACAATTTCTCTCAGCCTGACCCCAGCTGGAGAACAAGTCTCTCTCTGCCTCTGTTCTTCTCCACTCCGTTGGGCAGCCACCAATGGGATTGGAAGGACACAGAAACTGCAACCAGAATGATCAAAGTGTCTCTCTCTCTCTCTCTCTTCCAGGGCTGACAATACACGAGGCAGAAGATCTGTGGTGCTGCGACTGGCACCAGGACAGCAGGCTCCTGGGCTATAAAAACACCGCCAGGGTGGGGGAGGTAAGGACACTGTGGCAGGGTAGGACACAGCTCTGGGAGTGGGGCTGGCTGGGGTCCCTGCAGTGGATGCCTCCTGGAGACAGGAGAAGAGCCCATTCCTTATCTCCAGCTCAGAGTTCCTCATCCAGCAGCCAGTGGGACAGGCTGGTGCTAAAGGTCCCACACTGGAACCTCGCTAGCTGCAGTGATTTGAGTTTCTTACATGGAGCCGTTGCTACGTGGCGTAAGGAGAATCCCCGGGTGGGTGAGTTAATAGAGGATTATGGCTCTGGGTGTCTCTCTGCTCCTTGTCCCCCTGGCTGATCCCCAAGTGTCTGAGAGGAGACCACTGGGTCAGTCAGTCATTATTGCTTGGTCAGACCCTTGTTTAATTCCCTGCACCCTGTAGAAGCAGAGAAAGGAGGCGGGATTTGCCCAATTCTATTGCCAGTCAGGAAGTAGAATGCCCCAACCTGGGAACTGGGTAGTGGATACAGTGAGCTCCAGAGCCAATATGCACCACATGCGCCCTCCTCGTGTCTCCAGACCCGGCCAGGGAACGGCAGAGTATCTGGATCTCAGCCACTGTGCCAAAGAAGCACATTGTCACTGACCCAACTTGCGACTACTTGCTGCACATGTAGAAAATCAAAGACCCCGCCCCCTCCCCCGTCTCACAACTGTGCTGAGACCATCCAAACCTTGGAACACACCATAACCCAGTGCCCCCAGATTGGAGTCAAAGGTGAAATGGGTGATTTCCACAACATCACTGAGGAGGCCTTGGAATGGCTCCTGGATCTACAAGTGCATCTACACAATGCTGCTCTATAGACGCCATGTGAGAGAGGCTGTGTGAGCTTGTCCTGCCTCCCACAAGCTGAATTGCTGCAGCAGAAAAAAAGTTTCCTAGGAGTGTCTGTGATGGGGACTGGGACATGAGTCTCCTTATCCTGCTCAGGTTATAGATTGGATTCCCTTTGGCAGATACCAAGGTGCTGCCGAGGCCATACCCAGCTATTAGAGAAATCACTAATTTGGGAGAAACAGACCTTTGGTCTGTCAGCTCCAACCTCCCTCCCAATCCCGTCACGCACACTCCTCTAGCCACTGAGGTGTAGAAGATCTCTCTGTTGGAAGCAATACAGGGTCCCATATAATCTCTGTGCGCTGCACAGCAGAGTGGGCCTTGCTCACCCACATTAGAGATCTATTTCCAGCCCATCATGGCCCCTGCGATCAATTGCCCTCCAGAAAGAGCCACTGGAGGCTTTGGTCCCTAAGCATCTGCCACCTTTTCATAAAGGGGCTTCCCTGAGCCATGGGACCCTGAAAGCCTCCTGGGGAATGAACCACCTTGGCTACAGCAGCTCTCTTACCCTCCCTTTGGGGTACCAGATGCTGAGGCCATTCTATCTCCAGGGCTTGGAGGCTGGCTCTGGGCTACCTGCTGCAGCCTCATGTCCTGTTGGTTTTAGGTCTTTGGAAAATTCTTCTCTGCGGGGCAGAGAGAACACTTCCTTAAGACAGCAGTGGCAGCGATCCACCACCCCCTGCTGTGTATTTGCCAGGCTGGGCTTCTCCTCACATACGCCATCCTGGGGGAAGCCGAGCAACTGCTGGGGTACAAGGTAAGCAGCTGCATTTGACTCAGGATATTGGGGCGGGGCCCAGGCCTCATTCCCATCCGATCACCATTTGCTGGCCAGGGAGCAGGGAGCCTAGTGGGGACTTCTGAACTTCATGGACTTGTGTTCTTACGATGTGATGTTCTGCTCTCACTCCTGGGAAGGGCAGGAGACTCCTCTGAGTGCCCTCTGTGAACCTTTCCTGCCCCACAGAGCTGCACACATTTCCCTATGGCCTAGTGTCCATGTCACCCGAGCCACCGCCTAGAGTTGCTCCCATCACTGGCAGCCTGGGAGGCCAAGGACTGATGGGTGATGGCGACTGGCCAGGTAGTTCTGAGTGTGGGGGAAGCTTGTCCTGCTGCTGGCAGGGCTGCACTCACTCCAGAGAGAATGGGAGGATTCAGTCAGCAGGGGCTGCTGACCTGCCCCGTTCACAGGGCTGCCATCCTGTGGCATCAGCATTTGTCACTGGGGTGACTTGGGGTAAGGTCTCAACCTCCCCGCATGCCACTTCACTGCTGTCAGAATCCCTCCTGCCCTACCCGGGCGGGGATGGAGGTGGGGGTGGAGGAGAGGGTTCTACCAACTTGAGCGGTGTCCCCAGGTGGGTTGGAGGTGGAACAGCTGTCAGGGGCGCTGAGGGGGAGGTGGCAGGAGCTAACCGTACAAGGAGGGGGGCTGGCACTGGAGGTCACTAGAGAGGACAAGAAGCCTCCATCCTGAGGATCAGGAGGGTGAATCCACCACTCAGACATGAGCAGCTGCTGGGTGGAAATGGTGCTGGTTCCAGGGTCCCTTAATCCTCCCTGATTCCTGGGCAGTGTCTCAGTCTCTGACATGTTCTCCTTCCCCTGCAGGGGGAGGATGTCACCGCCAAGCTGATGGGTCAGCTCCGCAGCATCCGGCATTTGCACCAGGTGCCTGAGGTGCTGCAAGGGCTGAGCCTCTTCTGATGCCCTTCAGGGTTCCCCTCCCACGTTCAGCAACTCCCGCTCCCTGCTGCAGGTATTGCTCTGTCTCACTGTAAATGGGGGGCTAGTGGAAGGGGAAATGGAGGCCCCTGTCACTGACAGAAGTCTCTCCCCTCTCTGTGGACCAGGGTCCTTCCCTCTCACCCCAAACTTCCTTCATCTGGGGTATGAGCTCTTCCCTTCACTCCCATACCCCTCCCCTCTTTCCTTGCTCTGACCCCCATCCCATTCCCCGTGCTCCCAGGCAGAGATCTCCCTGCCCCGTATGGCGCGGAAGGACCTTTGTGCCAGAGCTACAGACTGTCTGCCCAAGTGAAGCTCAGGAAGCTCCACATTTGAGGATGGGAGGATGGGACAGAGGCTCAGGGCCTGCTTCACCTCTTGCCCTTTATTCCTCCTTTGGCCCTTCTATGGGCTCTCAGAGGGTGACATGAATAGGGTCAAAGGGCTCCCTTTACATAGGTCTCCCAGCTCCTAGACAGCTACTCCAGAGTTCACTTTCTTCAGCCAGTAAAACTATTACTGAAATGGAGAAATAGCCCCCGTATCTAAAGGTGATCTGATCTTTATGGGATGTCTAATGGCCCAGCATTGTAGGTCCCCATTCTCTTGCTGCTGCTCATTGGTATATGAAGATTGGCACTAGGACAGGGAGTGCAGCAGAACATCACACTCATGGCCATATGTTTTCCCTGACAAAGGCTTGGTGTCTGACAGAGACTCTGGCTTCCCCAAACTTGTTGTTTTCCCTACAGATGACAGTAATTTTTTTCACTGCAGGAGGAAGGGGCATTCAAGGCATTTCCAGTGCCTACAGGAGCTCACGTGGGCAGTAATACCAGCCATCCTGTGGCATGTGACTGGAACCCTCTCCCCACATCCTGCACTTGATCACTGGAAATATACCACAAGTGCAGTTCAAGTCTGACAAGTGACTATATGGGCTAGTCTACACGACACAGGCTCTGCCCATGCAGCCATGCCCGCAGAGCATATGTCAACAGGAGGAATTTTTTGGCCCCTGTAGAAAGGCCACCTCCCCAAATGACGCTAGCTAAGCCAGCAGAGAGCTCGTCTGTGGGCACAGCTGTGTCTACACCGGGGTTCTGCCAGCAGAGCCTGTGGGTTGTGTGTGTCTTCACATCCCTCACCAACACAGCTGTGCTGACAAAACTGTAGTGTAGAGCTGGCCGAGAACAACAGCCCCTTCTTCTCCAGCAGAGCAGCTCCTCTTTTTCACAAGGCTTTTACTCCTGTTTGCTACCTCAGGTGAGGAACACACCTGTGTTCCCTAGTGAAGACAAGGGCACTGAGACCAGATATTCCAGTATGCACAGCTCAGCCTCGAGCCAGGACAGCAGGCTGTACTGCACATTGGGACTTGTGGGGTCCAGAGGCAGCACTTCCATATTCAGAGAGCAGGCTCCTCTGTTCTGTTCCATGGGATGCTGATAAGATGAGACCCCTCATGTCAGGAGCCTGGACCCTCCTCTGAGCTCTTGAGGTGTCCCTAAGGAATCACTTTTTGACCCTTTTGAACACAGGAAAAATTACCATAAAAACAGGCCAACCCAAGGACCCAGCCCCAGCCCTCATTTCTCACTTACCCCAGCGAGAGGAACTTCTCCAGGCCAGCGGTGCCCCGTGTCCTCAGCTCCTCCTGCTCCTGTGTGTGCAGGATCACCAAGAACACTAACTACTGCACTAGCCCTGGGAGATGCCTCTAAGCAGCCCACCTTTACCTGGCTCTCGGAGATATTGATGTGGGGCCTGTGGACATCCACAGGCCTGGGCTCAGTTGTGTGAAGCAGCCGAGAGAGCTGATCCACGATGCCCAGACCCCGTATGAGGTTTTCGCGCTGCAGAAGAGCCTTGATTCTCTCTACTTCCTCATCTTCCACTATCTCCTGGGGCCGCATGGAGTCAAACACCATCTGCTGCACCTTAGGACAGAAATACACCTCGAATTACAGCATGGTCTGGGGGGCTGGGCCACAGATTAACAGAGGGAGGAGAGCGACTGCGGCCACAAACTATGCTGGGGTCAGGAACAGGGCCTGGGCCACAAGTTCCAGTGTGGAGCAGGAAGAAGACTCTGGCCACAGACTCCAGGCAGGGGTAAGGGGGTGGGGGGGCCATAGACTTCCATGGGCTGGCTGTTCCCAGCACAGGTCAGCAGCAGTACAAACTCCATGAAGACGAGCTCTGTCCTTGGCTGGGGTGGGAGATGTCAGTGCCCCCAGCTCTCCTTCTGGTGCCAGGTGGCTCCATCTGACCCGCCCCATGGAGCTGCATGCTGGTTGGAGCAGTGGTACCTTCCTGTCGCAGGTCCTGGCGCTGTTGTAGGTGAGGCGAGTGGGAGGAGCCTTGGCCTTGCTGCGGATGCGGGATTTCTCCCCAGCGGACTTTTCCTGCAGGTTCTCCTTTCGCTCCTTTTTCTTCTTCCCAGTAGTAACCTCTCGTTGCTCTTGCTTCAAGCGAATTTCCTCCAGCTGCTGCCTGGCACGAACCAACAATCTTGGTCACTGATGCTCAGTGTGAGATCTTGTGCCAAGCTGTGCTGACCCCAATGGAGGGGACATACAGCACAGCCAAAGGTTGCTATCAGGAGCAGGATCCGGGATGACAAATGTGCTGGGAAATGGCCCCGGGCTTTCAAAAGCTGTTACCATCCCCATAAGGAAATGCCCTTTGCACCAGGTTGTGCCACCTAGATAGGGTAGAGACGGGGCCTACTCAGATGCAGCAGGACGCATGCTATAAACCACTTCCAGAATCCATAAACAATGGACTCTGGCATGTCTCCCTCTCAGATCCAGAGGCAGGGCAGAGAGGTTATGTGGAGGACACAGTGCCTTCCCCATCCCCTGGCAATGGAGCCAGGGCTCCTCTCCTAGGCACTCCCCCACCCATAGCCCATGCTTTAGGCAGCAGCAGGTGTTCCCAGCAGAGAGACCAGCGGTGAACACTCTCTGCCCCATGGCATCCAATGAGGAGGGCTTTTCCACAGGAGCAATGTACCTGGCACACTCCTCTCTTGCCTTGGAAGCCACCGTCTCCTGGAAGAGGGAGCCACTGTGCTTGAAGAATGGCTCATACTTGTCTGTCTCGTGCGTGGGGTAAATGCGCCGGTACCCTCCCAGGTGCGTGTTCTCATACTTCTCCGCTTGGGCCAGCCAGGCCGCCTGGCTGCTCTCTAACTTCTCACGTCTGCCATCAGAAAATAAAGATGAAAGCAGGAGGAGCCATGGAGACACATCCCTGGAGACTGTTGTACAGGCAGCAGGCTGAGACAAGTTCCAGACGCTGCCCTGTCCAAGAGTCTAGCTGGCTTTTCTCCCCTTCCCTTCCCCTCCCGATCTGGGAACCCCGGCGTGCATTCACTGCACCAAGCCAATGCATCTCCCACTCGGGGTCGGTATCTCCTCCAGCTGGGCAGTACAGGCAAAGCAGGGAGGCTCAGAGCTCCTCTCACTGTCCCCACCCTTCTCAGCCAAGAGTACCAGTTCACAAGAGCTCAGGTGTCTCAGCTGGGCCTGCCACCTTTCATCCAGCTCTGAGCACTCCAGCCTGGGAGAGGGGGCAGCCCAGCCCCATGCAATGGGGTTGGAGCAGTTTTTATAGTGGAGGGGCTGAAAGCCCTTGAACATAACTGTAACCCCTGGATATGATGGAAAACACTTCAATCCAGGGGTGCAGCAGCTCCCCCAGCACCCTAGTTTGAGCACCTCTGGACCCAGGGGCAGCAGAGCACACCACAGGTCCAAGCTTTAGTTACCTAATGTAATTAATTGAAACTGGTGTGTGGGAGGGAGCTCCTGCCCACCCTGCCTCAATAGGCGGCCAATCCAAACTGGCCTCAACAGTTGTGCATTGGCTTTAGACGTGAGTAGACACGTCTGCACGAGTGGGCAAGGAGGCAATGCTGCTTTGTGGAGAAGTAGGATTGTCAACCCTCCAGGATTGGCTGGGAGTCTCCCGGAATCGGCATCAATCTCGCAGAGACTATTGAAAGCAATCTGGGAGATTTTAATAGGATATTTTAAGAAAATGACATTACATCATGTTGGGGTGGGGAGGAATATCTCCCTAAATAGCTTCAGTCAGAGTTGGCAACCCTATGGAGAAGTTGGAGTCTCAAAGCATTTGTGGGAAAAAGGCCACGTGTCACCAGGTAGGGTGCTCCAGGATGGCCAGGGAGGGCCTTGTGACCAAAGCAGATGCAACTGAATGGGAGAGGTAGGACTCAGCCCCGTCCCAGGCTGCTTACAGAGTCCCAGGAATCAGACACGTCCCAGAGGCTGGGAGCCTCAATCATGGATCTCCCGTAGAATGATGAAAGTCTGGGCCCACTCCCCTTGTTACAGGTGACAATGTTCTCGACAGTGCCACAACCTCAGAGGGATTTCAAATGGCCACAAAGCAGCCTTTGGCCTCTCATGCTTGTTCCTCTGTTCTCTTCTCCCCAAAGGCCTGCAGCACTCCTCCTTGGGGGAAGCAGTACCTGGCTTCACGAGGTGGCTGGTGGGCCTGGAAGAGTCGCTCCTTCACCCGTCGCTTGTCCTCTTCCAGCACCTTCCTCTTGTCACAGGCTCGCAGGTTTATCAGCTTGATGGTGTCACAGAGCAAAGCGTCCTTCACCTCTCGGTCCAAGCGCGAGTCCGTGGTGAAACTGGGCGAGTGATTCACCTGCCAAGACAAGTGGCACATGTGCAGCTCTACAAATCTGCTGCAGGCAGCCAGATTGCAGCCTCAGACCCTTCTTTCCTCTCAGGCAGCCCCTTGTCCTACAGTTGCACTCTTTCCTACCATGGGAACAGCAGTAAGCATTGTGCTGCTGCGTGGGGTTGCTGCTGGCTGTTGCTGCTTTCCTGGCACAAACTGCCATCTAAAGATCAGCCACTGGCCTCTCACTGACCACCAAGGACACTGAGGAGGGCACATGCAGGTCTGACTGGTGCTGCGAGAGCCACGCAGCCCTGTGACTCAGGGAAGTCCCCGTTATTACCCCAGGAACTTGGGCGACATTTCCTTGTGCACTGGAGATTACTTGGCTATTTGCCTCCAGAGCTCCTCATTGAACGGAGAGCTGCAGAGATTGCAGGTGGCAGCATCAATCAAACTAAAACTGTCTGCAACTTGCCCCAGGTGTTAGTTCTACTTCTCTCCTTGGGCGACAAAAGCCCCCAACCATCTGCTGTGCAGAGGGGGAGAGTTCCAGGCCACCGGAGGGGTTTTCACTCACCTCCAGCAGCCAGGGTTTCAGCTTTCTGTCTAGCAGGATGTCAAAGCCCAGAATCTCAAAGCAGGCACAGCCAGTGATGTGGTTGGGGAAGCAGGTGCGGTAGTTGTGCTTCAGAACAGGGTGGGCTGAGATAAGGGTCTTTATAATGATGTCCTCAATGTCTTCCCAGAGTTCTGTTGTGTTGCAGCTGTTGTCCATCATCCAGGCATTCAAGGTAGACAGTTTCCTGTTTGGGGAACAAGGTGGTGATCAGACCTGTCCAAGTCAAAGTGCTTCTGCAGCAGTAGCAAGCAATGTCACCACACTGGCTCCATGGGTCAGAAAGGCATGGGGAACTCAGGGGACTGAGCCCTGGTGCTGTTTCTTACAAAGCCAGACAGCCCCAGAGGCACTCCAGATACAGGAGCCCCTGAGGGGGCAGTTCTGTGCTCAGAATTAACAAGCAAAGAGACAGTTGGCCTAGGAGCCCAAGACACTGACGCAGGTGACCTCCACCTGTGACCTTAAAAGAGAACGTTGACACGGGGTGAGCCTCTACAGCACG
The DNA here is from genome assembly GCF_025201925.1 of Gopherus flavomarginatus. NCBI lineage: Eukaryota > Metazoa > Chordata > Testudines > Testudinidae > Gopherus > Gopherus flavomarginatus. The sequence continues at coordinate 5,053,440 of NC_066626.1, read as the reverse complement.
CAGCCCCAGTGAAGGAAGCATGCCAGCCCCATCAATAGGGCCTCCCAGCAGGAGGTGAATGAGGGGATCTGGTGGCATAGGCAGGATGGTACCTCTTACTGCCCATCATGTCGTCTCGGATGAAGTTTTCATTATGTTTGTTGATAGCATAGTTGGTTAGGTGCATGCAGATATCATCCTGAGAGAGGGACAGCAAGAGACCTTCACACTCAATCTCCAAGTGCCAGTGAGAGACAAAAGGCCCCAGATGCCCAGCAATGCTTAGCCTTCTATCCAGCAACTGCTGTTCACCTCTACCCCAGCACCACCACCTCCTCCCCTCCCCAAGGCCATTCCTTCACCCCAGGCCTAAATTCTTCGCCCCTTCACTCTGAGATGCCTGATTTCAGGTCAGCATCAAAACCACACAAACCTATGAACAGGTGGTATGGGCCCGCTGTGGCTGAAATCTGCTCGGTGCAGCAGCAGCCAGCTGGTCCTGGACGCATCTCTCAGATTGTCCACCCCAGCACAAATTAGAGCTGCATGGAGACTGGTGTCATCTAAGCCGCTGGCAATGGCTTCTGAGGAACCATCTGCCAAAATCAGTACTTGGTCCTGCTAGTGAAGGCCGGGGGCTGGAATCAATGACCCTTCAGGGTCCCTTCCAGTTCTAGGAGACAGGTATATCTCCATTTATTATTTCTCCCTTTCCCTTCCCATCTCCCCATTCTCCATTTGGCCTCCTGCCATCTCTGGATGCTGCCAGGGGAATAATCACCCTGCTCCCTGTTCTGCCCCTGAAGCCTGGGCAAAGCAGGGAGCAGAGCAGACCGGAGGGAATGGGGGCTGTGCACCGGGGGGATCCTGGAGCTCCTGAAATAACCATCCTGACATGGAGCAAAAGGAATGGGGGAAAGGCAGAACAGAGCAGGAAGCAGAGGAGAGAGAAGAAGAGAACGAGGCCCTGACTTCCCAGTGTCTGCGTGCCCTTAGGACAAGTGTGTGTTAATCCTATTGACGCTACGCCAGTTGCTTGGAAACGTCCCTTCTTTACCAGGTTGCTGCTGCTGGGCTCGATGTACCTCATGGTGGCAAACCGGGCCAGCCCTTCCTCATAGACAAAAATCTTCAGGGGGTCACAGGATGTGACCAGGACGTAGATTCGCAGGTCAAATTTGAAGCCATCAATAAGGAAGGGCTGTGAGAGAAAAGGGAGGAGTGCCCGTGAGATACAATAGCATTGCTAACTGCATGGCTCAGGCTCTGCATTCCCAGCTGGGAAGAAGTGCTGAGGGCAGACTGAGGATGGCCCTGCTGGGAGGTGGCAACCTCAATGCTGCTGGCTGAGCTTTCACAGTGGCAGGCTGGCAGGAGTGGGGCACAGGACACCGGAAGGACATGGGAGGCCAGCTCACACCTTTTTTCCAGGACAGTGGGAGCCCTGTTACCTTGGATATGTACTGCTGGCAGATCAGGTGCTCCCCGTGTTTAATCTCCTTTGGGTTGCGGGTTATGAAGATGCCCCTCCCCTGGCAGCCACTGTCTGGCTTGCAGATGTACGTCCTGTTTTTCCTCATGCGCCCGTAGGCCTGGAAATCTCCATAGCTATGTAATGAAGAAGCAGTGACTGTTAGAGCTGCAGGACTCATGGCTGTTTGGAGCACTGCATGCTGGGCCATGCAGGGCTCAGCACTGGTGGGGCAGCCAGAAGAGCAGTCCTGCACCACACTGGGCTACTCCTGAAGAACATTATTTATCACTGTCTCATCACAGCCTGGGGGAGAAAGCCTTTACGGCTCTCAGCACCGCCTCCGCCACAGAGAAAGGGTAACAGAACAGCAGCTGCTGCCTAGTCAGGACCCAGCAAGGTTTTAGCTCTACTACTGTGGAGGGAGCAGGGGGAAAGTAACCAACCCTGGCCACAAAGGAGAATGAAACAATAAACTACAACTGCAGCTTTCCTGCGGGCTCTCCTGAAAACACATTTGCCAAACTGGACAGAGATGGATGTGACAGGAGGCCGGAGGCCCAGGCCAGGGTGTTCTGACCTGGGGCATAGCCAGGACAGGGATGGACGAGAGAGGAGGCCGGAGGCCCAGGCCAGGGTGCTTTGACCTGGGGCATAGCCAGGACAGGGATGGACATGAGAGGAGGCCGGAGGCCCAGGCCAGGGTGCTCTGACCTGGGGCATAGCCAGGACAGGGATGGACGAGAGAGGAGGCCGGAGGCCCAGGCCAGGGTGCTTTGACCTGGGGCATAGCCAGGACAGGGATGGACATAAGAGGAGGCCGGAGGCCCAGGCCAGGGTGCTCTGACCTGGGGCATAGCCAGGACAGGGATGGACATGAGAGGAGGCCAGAGATGGCCTAATCTCCAACAGTGCTGCACACTGATTGGTTCCAATGCCAGCTGCTGGGCACTTCAATTTTGAAAGTCAGGCCACTTATTTAGATGCCTAAATATGAAGCTAGGAGTGTGCTTCAGGCCCCAGTTTGAACGCCCTGTCCACAGGTTATTGATCCCTCTGCCTGTGAACTGATGCCTCACCACATACTGCTGTGATCCCTTCTAGCCCTCTTCTGGATTGTGTGCTGAAAGCCTCCCGCCCCTGCAAAGGACAAAGCCAAGGGTGCTTGTGTGCTGGGAGGCAGCCAGCTGAGACCATGGCACCACGGCAGACACATGGCTAGCAATGAGCCTTGCGCTCCACCCAGGAGCGGCCAGGTCCTGCACACCACCCTGAAGGATCCCTCCAGCTGACCAAGGAGGGGTGCTCATGGACTGTCAGGGGAAATCCCACAGAATCACAGAAGTCAGAAACAAAAACGACCTTTTAGGATCATCCCTCTGCACACTGAGGGCCAGGGCAGGATTCCTTTGCAGTCTATTTCCTGAGGCTTAGTCCAATTCAGATTTAAATCCCTCTAGGGATGGGGCTCCTACCCCTTCCGTGAGGAGAACGATTCCACAACCTAATACAGTGTGATTACAATCCGAGATCTGGGACTCTTTAAATATAGAGCCCCATCGTCTTACATTCCAAGGAAGGCTACTGAGGCCCAGAGTCAGCAGCGGATCCTCCAGAAAGCACCTTCCCCACGGAAGCTAAGTCCAGTGGTTCCCACTACTCTGACCTCCCTTCCCTGCAGACAGCATCCATCTGTCCTGCTGCTGCTGGCTGGCAGTGCTGGTCACTCACTCAGCAGGCAGGCACCAGGTGCGGGGGAAGATGCTGTACTCTTTGGGGAAGAGTTTGAGCATGCGGTTGAGGTTGCGGGCCAGCAGGTCCTTCCGGCAGATCTCTGTCATCCCCGGGAAATGGTTGATTTTCTGAAACAATGTGTAGCAGAAAGGAGAAGTCGGCAAAAGGAGCAGAAGTGATAACCCTCCAGAGCCAATGTGAGTCAGTTCAGGGAAGAACAGGACAGGAAGACAGCTGCTCTGCTAGGTGTGCTTGCTCTGAGCCCCATCAGTGGGAGGTGAGTTCACTCTTCTCTCAAACCTGTGGCTTCCCCTCTCCAAGAACAGCATGATTCACGGAGAGGAGCAGCTGATGAACAAGAACCATGTGCTGAACAAGGACTCAGCAACAGAGAGGATGGCAGCTCTCCAGCTGTCCTTCAACCTGTGGCTGATGGCTCCACCTCAGGGGTACTAATGGGGTAAAGGCTCAGAGTGCTGCAGGGATCCTGCTCTCCCTGGTACAGACATTGACAGGCTGTGGGGATTGTCCCATAGGTAACAGAAGAGTAGCACCGATGCTGACCTTGGATACTCTACTTCACGGCACCGCATGACATCCAACCAACTCCTCCCTTCCTCGTCCTTGCCTGAGCAACTCCCACTCGCGGCCTGTCCATGGAGGGGTCTTTACCTGAAACCTCTTCATTTCCATGACGCGCTCCAGAGAGACCGAGCAGTCAGTCCAGTACACCGTCCACTCCTCATCCTCCCCCACTTCTTTTAGACCACAGTGTCGGGCAGCACGCCTCACTGTAGCAAAGCAAGCACATGGCAAGAGGCATCTCCAAGTGGGATCGGGAGATGGGCCCCAAGCGTTCACACATCTCTCAGCTGAAGTAGATGGGAAGAGACAGGCAAAGGAAAGAACACCCCAGGACTTCCACCTACACCTCCAAAGGGGAGAAAGACCCGGTGGGATCCTGGGGAAAGCAGCAGGAACATACACCTCCCTTAGCTGAACTGTCCACTGGATCTCACTCCTGGACTAATGAAATACGTCAACCCTGGAAGCGCATTTGTCTGGCGGTCCCAGGAAAGGGGCAGGGGCCTGACCCCAGCTCTTTGGAGATACCCAGTTCACCTCAGCTTCTTAGAAGGTGCCCATCATCATAGTATCTGGCAGCTCCCGGGGGGAGGTATCCAGTGTCCATCATTCCATCTAGAAACTCTGTGGTCTCTCCACAGCAGATGAGACTGTAACTTTCAGTATAGCAATTGTGCTCCATAATATGGAACTTGTGTATAATTGGCATTAACCAATACCTGCCAATAGCCACCTGGACAGAGATGCTGTCATATGTATTCTAATATCGCTCCCTCCCACAGAGAGGAGTAAGGTGAGAATCCTAAACCACCTGCCCAAAGTTCATTCCTGGAGGCATTGGCAGGAGGGGAGGGGTCTCCTGCACAGATCCAGCCCAGGCAAGTAATATATGCAAATCACTGCCATCCCAGGCTGCTCAGTGTCCTACTGTAAGTGAAAGGAGTGCATAGTTTTCAGTGCACGAGTGTCAACACTGCAAACACCTGCCTCACAACTGGCAGTACCTGAGCCCCTGTTGCCAATCTTGATAGAGAATGTGCTATGGAGACTAAACTCCCTTCTCATCCCTAGAGGGGTGAGGCTCTCCAGACCAGGGGTGAGTGAGACGCACTGGCAGGGGCAGTGTGGGTGGGAAGCTCCCAGTGCTGTGACCAGAGCTGCACCCACTAAGTGCAGAGAGAGCTTCAGCCCAAAGTCTGGGCAAGCTGGCCCAGGGCAAAAGTCACCTCCAAAACAGCAATCAATCCATTAAAGCCATTGCACAGCCCAAACCCAGTGCTAACAGCCTTCTCCAGCCAGGTGTGGGGGCTCCACAGCACTTGCCACAGTGAGATATGGTCTGAACAGGAGTCCTGGCTTGCCTTCAACTCACCGCTCTCATACTTGCAGTTGGTCAGGTTGATAGACAGCAGCCTGGAATGGAGAGAGAGGAGAAAGCAGTGGCTCAGCGCAGACATGCCCTGGTTACCAGAGTGGGCAGGCTGCAGGGAGCTATTCCTAGCCAGCTTTACTGAAGGGCCCTGTCATAAACAGATAAGAAAAGTTAATAGAACAGAAGTGCTTCATATCTCTTTGCCTGGAAAGGGTTAACAAGAACAGTGAGCCTGGCTGTCACCTGACCGGAGGGCCAATCAGAGGACAGGATACTTTCAAATCTTGAGGGAGGGAAGTTTTTGCGTGTGCTGTTAGTGTTTGGTTGTTGTTCACTCTGGGGGCTCAGAGGGACCAGACATGCAACCAGGTTTCTCTTCAATCTCTCCAATACAGGCTCTTATAAGGTCAGACTAGTGAGTACTAGGTAGATAAGGCGAGTTAGGCTTATGGTTGTTTTCTTTATTTGCAAATGTGTATTTGGCTGGAAGAAGTTCAAATTTGTATTTTGCTGAAAGGATTTTAATTTGTACTTGTATACTTAGGCTGGGAGGGTGTTCCCAGCGTCTATAGCTGAAAGACCCAGTACATATTCCATCTTCAATTTACAAGATCATTTTTACTGTTTTTCTTTCTTTAATTAAAAGCTTTTCTTGTTTAAGAACCTAATTGTTTTTTTTAATTCTGGTGAGATCCCAGGGGACTGGGTCTGGATTCACCAGGGAATTGGTGGGGAGAAAGGAGGGAAGAGGGAGAGAGAGGCTGATTTCTCTCTGTGCCAGGATTACTTTCTCTCAGGAAGAATCTGGGAGGGGAAGAGAGAAGGAGGGGGGAAGGCGCATTTTCCTCTCTGTTTCAGGATTCAAGGGGTTTGAATCACAGTGATCTTCCAGGGTAACCCAGGGAGGGGAAGCCTGGGAGGGGCAACAGTGAGGGAAAGGGTTTACTTTCCTTGTGTTGAGATCCAGAGGATCTGGGTCTTGGAGGTCCCCAGGCAAGGTTTTTTGGGGGACCAGAGTGTACCGGGCACTGGATTTCCTGGTTGGTGGCAACGCTACAGGTTCTAAGCTGGTAACTGAGCTTAGAGGAATTCATGCTGGTACTCCATCTTTTGGACGCTAAGGTTCAGAGTGGGGAATTGTACCATGACAGGCCCCATCCCTTGTCCTCCTAGGCTGGGCAGCCCCTGTGCTGCCATTAGATGGCAGCTCCCAGGCCAGCTAGGATGATAGAACTAAAGAAACATTTTGCAGATTTTGTTTTGTGAATTCTAGATCCCAGAGACATGATGTCATCACAGCCCAAACTTCCCTACTATGTGCATTTGGTTTCCCATACACAGCGACTTGTGCAACCATGGTGACTGAACAATGTCTATCTGCACAGGAGCACTCAACAAACCTGCTCTGGTCCCAGCACAGGGCGGACAGGCCTGGAGCAAGGAATGGAAGGTGGATTCCCATTTGGAATTTCTCATTAGGGGAATCTGAGTGACTCGAGATTCCTTCTCTGATTTTGAACATCCTCCAAATACCCTAATAAGTTCCAGGCCCCAAAATTCAGAGCTGCCCATTATTCATTCTACTTTTGTCTGACCTTTTTTGAAGGGTGTTTGATGGTAAGTGGCTGAGACCTGGCACACATGTTCTCCCTGGCCACTACTCACCAAATGCTTGTTTTTCATATGAATAAACAAGCTAACTGAACATTTCTGACAAGGGATAATATCTGTTTCTCCCTTTGCATTTGAGGACAGAAGTTCTAGAATAAATTAGGTAAAAATTGTTCCCTGATGCCCCAGTGGTAATGCCCAAACTTTGCCCACTTCAGACTCAGATTTTCAGAACTGCTTGTGCAAAAACACATCGGCATAATTCATGCGTACCAATTGTCAGTCAAGCAGGTAACTGGTTAGTTGTTCATACACTTCTGTGTGCACCATTTTTGCAATCTGGCCTTTGATGTGCATAAAATAGAGCAGATTGCAACTGCCCTCATCTTCAGCATAGAGGTGGCAGCCAGAGCCTTGACAGGTCACAACATGCATGCAATGGTCCATCCAGAGCTGACTGGATGCAGATCCATCACACAGGCTTCCCAAAGAAGGAAACAACAATTCCCATCAACCCCCTCCCACTGCACTTCCCTTTCCCCTAGGCAGGTCCTGAACCAGGATGTTGCCAGGTTCTGTTTTGGGAATGGGAGCTGCACAGCAGCAGGAGAGAAGCCCCAGACTCTGTGGACAGAGACGTGTGTGGAACAGTCAGACTGCCAGATGATACACCTGTGTGCAGGTCTGTATGGTACTCATGGAGGAACAGCAGCTGGGCAGGAACCCAGGGCACTGGAGCCCCAGTAAGAGCCACTAACTGAGCTTGACTTGGAACCCTGCAAACACCTATTTGACTGGAACAGAGACTGGACTCTAGGGGGCACCCCACAGGCATTAAGTTGGAGTCATGAATCAGCATTCATGATGCACTCCCCGTCAGTACCCAGCCCAAGCCAGGGAAGCTAATGATCCAATCAGTGGCCCAAACTGATGATGAGTGCTGGTCATGGGCCACCTGAGACATGTTGTGCATATGCTAAGAAGAAGATAGAAATGTGGGGTTGGAGCCAACCTCAAACAGTCATCTAGTCCAACCCCTTGTGCTGAGGCAGGACCAAGTAAACTTAGACCAGCCCTGACAGGTGTTTGTCCAACCTGCTCTTCAAAGCCTCCAGTGATGGAGATTCTACAACCTCCCTTGGAAGCCTGATCTGGAGCTTAACTACCCTTATAGTTAGAAAGTTTTTCCTAATATCTACCATAAATCTCCCTGGCTGCAGATTAAGCCCATTATTTCTTGTCCTATCTCCAGTGAACATGGAGAACAATTGATCATCATCCTCTTTATAACAGCTCTTAACATAATTGAAGCCTGTGATCAGATCCCCCCCCCCCCACACACACACACTCTCTCTCTCTCCTTTTCTCAGGACTAAACATACATTGTTTAACCTTTCCCCATAGGTCAGTTTTTCTAAACCTTTTATCACTTTTGTTGCTCTCCTGTGGAGTCATTCCAACTTGTCCACTTCTTTCTTAATGTTTGGGGCCCAGAACTGGACACAGTGCTCCAGCTGAGGCCTCAACAGTGCTGAGCAGAGAAAGTGAACTAACATAAACTAACTGCTGCACACAATTACCTCGTGTGTCTTACTGTCATACTGATGAGTCTTGACGCCTGACTGGACAGCCCCAGGGCCCAAACAAGACCCGCTACCAGACACTTTGCATTCTAATGGCCCAAGTCTCTATAGATAGCGTATCTGCAAACTTTCCTGCCAGCCCTAGAAACATACCCTTTCACATTAGCCATGTCGGACCACCAGGGCTAGTGCCTACAAGGCCCAGATGCTGAAGTATCTACAGTGTTTGCCTCTGAGCTGTGGTACATCTGGCACCCGACTGGAAGCCTAGGGGTGTGGGGCACTGGGCAGCCACAGTAATGACACCTGAAAAGGTAACATTCTCAGCATGTCACATTCCAGCCTGAGATAAGGGGCCTTTGAGTGCCCCTGAAACAGTCAATCAAAACGCAATGGGCAGCTGGCCACACAGCCTCTGATGGCTCCTCTTTGGGTTCAGTGGGACAGTGAGGTCTGGTAGGCCTAGACGACAGCCTGAGGAACACAAGAAAGTAGAAGGCAGAGGAGGTCGATCAGGAAACTCACCTGTGTTTTCTCTTTTTCTTTCTTGGAGTGGTCTCTGCTTCATAGTCTTCTGCCATTTGTTCTTCCAGATCGATCAGTGAGACCGTCGCCAGATCACTTTTCCCACCTGAACTGTGTTTACTCTTGTGCCCTAGGCATGTGTCCTCTGTCTCAAAAGCTCCCTCCTGAAGTGTGCCATCCTGCCGCATATCTTTACTTCCTCCACCCAGTCTCTTAATGTGTTCATTTGCAAACTCTTCTTCCTCCTCCTCCTCTTCCTCAGTATCATTCTCTGATTCGCTGCTGTCATTGGAGTTCATCTTCATTCTGTTAGCTGCTCTTACAAGTTGCATATGAAGGAACTAGTCAGTATGTCATGTGCAAGACAACCTGAACTACAGCTTGTACCAGCGCCAGCTAACATCAGAGTGTCCCAACCCCAGCCAAGGCCCAGGCATAGGCAAGTCCTTTCTCTTTTACCTGTCTGCCCTTTTCTCCTGGCCTACCCTGGCAATGACCCAGGGAGTCAGCCTTGTCTCTCTCTGCCCTGGTTCCCCAGCAAGCCTTCCACCCACAGCAGCTGTTCTTTTTCCCTTTCCTTTTGCTCTATGCCAGGTAACAGAGGTCACACTGAAGATCAGATTAGACTCTTTCAGGAGCTCTACCTGGGGCTATTTCTAGGGAAGACTCACCTGTGTGATTAATCTAACAAGCAGCCCCAGGAGACCTTTCTAGCTCCACAACAGAGCTCCTGTACCTCCAAAATACCTAAGAGGCTTGACGCTTGACTGTGTTGTCCCTCTCTTTAGAAACTACTGCATGTAGGCAGCGTATAGGGCAAAGGGTGACCCTTTATACCAGGGTTTCTCAAACAGGGGTCGCCACTTCTGTAGGGAAAGCCCCTGGTGGGCCAGGCCAGTGAGTTTACCTGCCCCATCTGCAGGTCCGGCCGATCACGGCTCCCACTGGCCATGGATCACTGCTCCAGGCCAATGGGAGCTGCAGGAAGCAGCATGGGCTGAGGGATGTACAGGCTGCTGCTTCCAGCAGCTCCCATTGGCCCGGAGTAGCGAACTGCGGCCAGTGGGAGCTGCAATTGGCCGGAGCCACGGACGGGGCAGGTAAACATGCCGGCCGGGCCCACCAGGGGCTTTCTCTACACAAGCGGTGACCCATTTGAGAAACCCTGCTTAATACCGTGTCACTAATTATTTTTATACACCGTTAAATTGCCACACACAAACTGACAGGCTTAGAGTCATGTCGTCTAACGTTTGGCCCCCATTGCCCTCCCAGTTAACAGTTTTTGGCACAATAGCTTTCCAGTGCAAACATCTGCGCCAGTCACCGTCCATTCTTCTACAGCTTCCATGGCTCCACACTCGCACTCACTCCCTTGGATGAGGGATGTGTCTACCCACAGCCACCTGATCTTTACTTTCCCCTTTTTCAGGAAGTTTCCTAAGATCCCAAGAATACCGCTGAATGCTTAGCCAGATGCACTGTCGGATGGGAATGTGTTATGGTCAGTGAGCTGCTGCTTGGACAAGCCACACATGCAAGTCCCAGCCCCACCCTCCATTCAAGTCCAAGGTAATTGGAATGATTTATGTGGAAATAAACGACCTTTATAATGACCAGCAATGCCTATGAGGCCAGTCTGGCATGGTGTGATATGGGGCTCTGAGTTCAGGTTATGCTTACACATAAGCATCTTTAACATATCTGGGAGTGTAGTGGTGCACACAAGCCAGCTTACTGCACTGTTCACTGGCAGAAGGTCAGTGGGGATTTAGGACAAGGCTGACTGCTTGCAGCTCCTTATACTTAGAATGCCACCATGTGCTGGCTGACAGGCAGCAATGTCAGTCACGGGCAAGGAAAATCTGCCATTACATTAGCCTGGGCATGCACAAAGGAAACAGTGTAACAGAGGGTTATGAGGCCTATGCTGTCACTTGAACACGGTTCGTAGGTACGACAGCAATGGGCACCCTGGAAATATAACAGAAAGACAGACTGGCTTCCCTCTGCAGCACCCTGGGACTATGTAGGTACTTTCTCTGTGATGGGCCAGCAGCCAGTCCTAATGCACCCCAGGCCTCGCTTGTCATACGGAAGGTAACTGCACAGCCCAGTGTGCTTCCTAGAACTATATGACGGAGCCACTGGAGGGCGCCCCAGCCTCCCAGGTGAGGCAGAAGGGTGTGCCAGGTGTATGGGTAAGGCCTAACATCAGTGACCAGCAGCACCACAGGAGACTGACTGCTAGGACAGCCCAGGAGTGTGGCTCCAGCTGGGCAGTGGGCCACGGAAGCAGGGCCAGGTCCCCTCATCAAGGCCCATCACCACTCCTACTCCTCCCTGAGATGATCCACCGCACCCAGAAGGGAGATCTAACTCCTGCAATGCCCTGCCCCCCATCCCCTGCTCCCCCAGGATGGGCTCCTCCCCCCAGGGGGCCCTGCCCCTTCCCCTGCTCCCCCAAGGATAGAGTCATCCCACCCCAGGGAGGGGCCCTGCCCCACCCCCTGCTCCACCCGGATGGGATCCTGCCCCCCCCCCGGGCAGCCCTGCCCCACCCTCTGCTCCCCCAGGATGCGATCCTGCCCCCCAGGGGGCCCTGCCCCACCCTCTGCTCTCCGAGGATGCGATCCTGCCCCCCCGGGGGGCCCTGCCCCACCCTCTGCTCCCCCAGGATGGGACCCTGCCCCCCAGGGGGGCCCTGCCCCACCCTCTGCTCCACCAGGATGGGATCCTGCCCCCCCAGGGGGCCCTGCCCCACCCTCTGCTCCCCCAGGATGGGATCCTGCCCCCCAGGGGGGCCCTGCCCCACCAGGATGGGAACCTGCCCCCCCAGGGGGGCCCTGCCCCACCCTCTGCTCCCCCAGGATGGGACCCTGCCCCCCCAGGGGGGCCCTGCCCCACCCTCTGCTCTCCCAGGATGGGATCCTGCTCCCCAGGGGGCCCTGCCCCACCCTCTGCTCCCCCAGGATGCGATCCTGCCCCCCCAGGGGGCCCTGCCCCACCCTCTGCTCCACCAGGATGCGATCCTGCCCCCCCAGGGGGCCCTGCCCCACCCCCTGCTCCACCAGGATGGGACCCTGCCCCCCCAGGGGGCCCTGCCCCACCCCTGCTCCACCAGGATGGGATCCTGCCCCCCAGGGGGCCCTGCCCCACCCTCTGCTCCCCCAGGATGGGATCCTGCCCCCCAGGGGGCCCTGCCCCACCCTCTGCTCCCCCAGGATGGGACCCTGCCCCCCCAGGGGGCCCTGCCCCACCCTCTGCTCCCCCAGGATGGGATCCTGCCCCCCCAGGGGGCCCTGCCCCACCCTCTGCTCCCCCAGGATGGGATCCTGCCCCCCCAGGGGGCCCTGCCCAAGGGGAGCTGCTCCGCCCCTGCTCTCTCCTCCCTCCGTCCCCCAAGGGTGGGACCTGCCCAAGGCGTCGTCCCTGTTCGGCCCTGCCCGGTTTCCAGGCCGCATCCGGGCGGGGCGAGGGCCCCCTGGGGCAACCGCGCCTCCTCCGGCTCCCACAGGCCCTGACGCTGTCTCCATGGCGACGAAAGACCCCGCCCCTATTGGGTAACCAGCACTGGGGGCGGGGTCAGAACACAGCCCGCCACCCCACGCTACAGAGAGGGAGCCGCCGGTCACGTGATCGATTGGCTGGCCTGGCTCCGATAGGCTCCAGGGGAAGGTGAACTGGCCTTTGATTGGCTGAGGTAAGGGGGCAACGCTTAAGGGCGGAAATAACAGCTCCCAGCATGCCTTGCAGCAAGGAATGGTCTGTTTTCAGAAGGGAGACTGGTGACTAGTGAGGCCCCCCAAGGATCTGTCCTGGGACCAGCGCTGTGCAGCACACCCAGCAATAACCTGGGCAAGGGGGTAAACAGTGAGGTGGCAACGTTTGCAGGCGACACAAAATCACTCAGGCTAGTTAAGCCCAATGCCGATTATCGCACAAAACTGGGTGAGGAGCAAGAAAACGGCAGATGAAATGCAATGGTGATAAATGCAAAGTAATGCACATTAGAAAATACAATCCCAACTATACAGATAAAATGATGGAGTCTCAATTAGCTGTTACTGCTCTGCAAGGAGAGGCCTGGACTTGACATAATTTATAGCCGCCTTGTGTATGGACTTAGCATAATAACGAGAGAGAGCGAGAGCGAGCGAGCGAGCTTGGAGTCATTGTGGATAGTTTCCTGACGACATCCACTCAATGTGAAGCAGCCGTCAAAAAAGCAAACAGAATATTGGGAATCATTAGGAGAGGAATCTCTCTAGCTAAATCCATGGTATGCCCACATTTCAAACAGGGTGTACAGTTCTGGTCGCCCCATCTCAAAAAAAGATACCTTAGAATTGGAAAAGGTTCAGAGAAGGGCAACAAAAATGATTAGGGGGATGGAACAGCTTCTGTATGAGGAGAGATTGAAAAGACTGCGACTATTTGCCTTCTAAAAGAGACGGATAATGGGGGATATGATAGACTTCCACCACCCCCTGCAACACGCCTGCAATCTCTTGGAACCTCGACCCCTGTCAACACCTCCAGCATGCCCCCAGCCACTGGCAGCCCCAACCCCCACAGTGCCCCCCCCAACATGTCCCCCTCCTGCACCGCCCCATAAAATGTGGTGGTGTCCCTAGATCTGCAGCTTTTTCAGTAAAAATCTTCAGCTGAAATTTCACCTAGTTTTAGTGTGAGTGGGTTTCTATTGAAACACCAGGAAAATGTCAAAGGCAGGTTTGCTGATCACATTGGGGAGGCTAGATGAGGTGCTGTGATTAGACTGAGTGGAGCGATATAATGGGCAGAGCTGCTGGGAGTCTGGGAAGATAGCCTTTTAAATGTCATCTGTTGGAGGCTCCATTGTCATACGTCCTCTGTCCTCCGTCCCAAACAGGGCAGAACAGAGTGTTACGTCTGTTTTTCTGACACCCAGACGTGCTTCTTAGGTTGGTGCCTAAAGACCCAGCTCTGAAGAGCAGCATCAGACAAGGCCCAGCTTTTAAAATGTGCACATCAGCCTGCACAGCTTGCGCTACCTTAACCAGACTTTTTCGTATCTCAGTTGTCAATCCTGTGCCTGAGCTGAGAAACCAAACTAACCCCGTGCTCACGGGCTGTAAAGTTGGGGTCTGTTGGGTCATATTCCATTAGCCGCCAGAGCTGCCAGCTGGAGCCCCTAACCCTGCCTCCTGAGTGACGTCCTGCTGCTTCTCTGCTTGGCCTGAGCGCTTAAGCAAAACCAAACTTCACACTAGCGTAGCTCCGCTGACTTCAGCAGAGACACTCCTGCTACAAAGGAGACGCAGATCAGGCCCTTTGCGTTACACCAAAGGATTTGGTCATTGCTGCCACTCACTCACATCCCACAGTGGTCATGGATTCCCTGATGTCATTTTTCACATAGCGGAAGGCTGTGCTTGATTTTCCCATGGCCGTGCTCCCCAGCAGAACCACCTTGGAGATGTAGGCTTGCTCCGTGGACGGCCTCCCTGCCCCCACCTGCTGCGTTCTCCTCGGGGCCATATTCTGCAACGAAGAGAGAACCCTGTTCAAAAGGCATTGATAGTGCGCTCCAGGGACCTCGGATGATTAGCTGCGTGCACTCTAAAGAGTTAGGCCCCAGGCCTCGATTTCCCACTCAGCACAGCTGGAGACGTGGCTCCAGTTTAATCCTTCCTGCACCCCTGTTCCAATCAATCAAGCTCAACATGCTTAAAAGAATCATAATGGGTATCTAACCCTATGGGTACATGTACAGTAAAGGGGGGCTGTAACGGCATAGCTCTGTCGGTGTATAGGCCAGTATAACGCAGTGGTATAGACACAGCCAACACCAACAGAAATGGGGTTTTCATTAGTGTAGGACACCACTTCCCCATCAGACAGGCGCTTCAGCGACGGAAGCATTCTTCTGTTAACACAGCTGCATCCACCGTGTTGGTTAGGTTGCCATGGCGATGTCACGCAGGAGTGTGGCCTACCACAGGGCAACGTGCTGACCTAACTTAGGTGTGAACCAAGTCTAATCCATAGACTCATCAACAGCCTGAGCTGCTGTGACCACAGTCACAATGTCAGGTGGCCTCACGTAGCAGCACTGTGAACTCCATAGTCCCTATCCTAAATACTGGTCATAGCGCTCCAACATGTTTTTCCCCTCCCACCAAATACCTGACCTCCTGAGAGAGCTCTTCTGTCAATACGCTAGCTTGGGCTCTTGGAGCAAACTTGATACAGGTGGTCCCAAAGCTTCCAGTGCTAGGCTCACAAGGGGCAGTCCGGATGCACAGCCATGAATCAGTCGGACATTTTCCTTGCCAAGAAACCTCACTGGCCCTATACCTGTGGTTCTCAGGAGTCTCAAAGGCCAGGTGAGGTTGGCTATGGTGGGAGGCTAGGGGGAAAAACCCATCAGTGGCTGAATTTTTAACCCTAGCAAATAGCTTCTCCTGAAGTCAATTTCTCGTGCTTGGTGTTATGAAGATGGGCCACATTTTCAAGGCTATATTCAGTCTCTGGTCTGGCTCAGCTCAGTGCAGCAACTGAGTGTGTGGGGGAGAGGTGTGCAAAGAGGTCGTTTCTGCAGCTGGGGGTCCTGTTCTGCACTTTAGGAGCGGAGGGTTGCTTAGAGTTCTTGCTAATCGGCCATATAGGGTCTGGGCATTTTGCTACATCAATAAATTAGCACAGAAGTCTTAGCAAACTGTATTTCACCCCTCTAATGTTGGTCAAGATATGCATGGTGCCTCCATGGGGTTCCACTGCTGAAACCTATGAGACACCAATGATGCCCAGAGATCAGCAACCACTACTCTGTGGTGTGATTCAGCCTGCCCGCCCTTTCCGGTGTGCAGTCACTGGAGCCCGCTAGGCAAGAAATGGAGCTGCTGAGTGCAGAGCCGATCTCAAGGCATGTGACTAGGTCAGCAGCACACACGAGACCATGACATGGGCATGATGAAAGGAGGCAGTTGTATCTTCCAGGGGTACGTCTCCCCCGGAAGCCATGCTGGTGGCTTCATCTCCTGCTCTGGAAGGGGCAGTGAGGGCAGCCCATGGCAAGTGGAGATTGCAGGAGGAGAGGCACGCAGCTTGGGAGAAGGGAAATGGAAAGCAAACTGCGCAAGTCCTGGGGCGAATGAGATTCGTATGTTCGATCCTGTAGCCGTGAGGTTTTCAGTTCAGTGTCTTGGTGCCTTGCAGAAGCCTGTGATGACCCATCGACGCTGAAGAAGATGCAGCCTCACGGCACTGCAGTTTTACTAACAATGCCCGGCCTCAGCTCAGAGCTTCACCTTTATTACCCTCAACACATTCTCCGAAGGACTGGACAGAGAGGAGGAGGCAGTCCCATGGGACAGGGAAATCCTGCCGAGTTGTGCTCACAGAGCTCTGGCTCCACCTCGCTACCCAAGAAACCATGTCCCAGTAAGAAACTTGCTGCCTCTTCCTGATAGGATTTCCAGCCCACAGTGTCTGGCAAAGCAGCCCTAGCTGTTACACCACACACCCCCTCTGTCTCTTCTGCAAGTCTCCGTTGTTGTGAAACCAGGGCGCCTGTCTGCATTTGAAAGCAGCGTTGTCAAGGCTGAGAGCTGGGAGGGTTAACTCACTGGGCCAGATACATGCTGGGTGTAATTCTGGTGGCTTTAGTGGAGTGAGTTGTTTTCCTCTTGGGTTGGTGCAGAGAAGTCAGTGATTGGACCCAGCAGTATTCAAGAGTTTGCAGTGGATTTAAAGTGCCCACTTCCCCACTGCCTCGAATGGGCGTCACGTGGCTAAAACCCAGCCCAACACTTTGAAACTGTGCTGCAAGACATTTGCAAAGGTCACTCTGCAGTTCTCCAAGTTCTGTCCATTCACCCCTCTCCCCCCATGGGCCGGAGCGACAGAAGCTTCCTAAAAGAGGGTTGGAGGCCACCTCAGTATTTTAAAATGGAAACATTTAGTTCAAGAATGATCCATGTGAATCCTTGTCTGAGTAATATGTCATTGCATTAGGCTCTGGTCATAAGTGGCAGTACCGAACCTCTGCATGTACGTCCTGCAGTCACTTCATTGCACCATCAGTGAGCAGGACCCAAAGTTACCACATCACAGGAAATTCTGTGCTTTTGGGCATTTTTACCATTCTGAAATGGAACGAAAACAAAATATTTTATCTCCAGCGGAACCAAATTCAAAAAAAAGGTTGGGAGTCAATCAAAATGTTTCATTTCAATAAAACTGAAACATTTAATTCCCATTTCGATCTCAAAACTTTCAAATGTTTTTAGATAAAAAAGGGTTTTTTTGAAAAAGTCATCTTGAACTGAAAAATGAAAATGTTCTAGTCTCAATATGTAAAAATTGGATGTTTCAACGTTATTAAAATGCTTCTTGGGATGCGGAGAAAATTCATTAAAATGGACATGTTTTTCAAAACATTCTGATTTGACAAAATTTGCAATTTGGGGTAAAAAAAAAACAAATTTTGATGAAATTTTGCAACTAGCTGTAGTTGTGACCAACTAATAGTATTTGTATCCTCAGCCTACTGTTCTTATTCTCTTGGACATGAGAGCTGAAATGAACCAATGTGACTTCTCCACAGCTGCTGCCTCATTTTTAGTAGAATTCATGTAGAAGCTACTTAAACGCTCAGATTCCCTTCATGATCCTTTAGAAGTCATTTCCATTCTTACTAGTATAGTCCAAGCTGAGATCCTGAGTTCTCCTAAGTTGGCATATGGCTAGGCTGTTCCAAGAGATAAGTATAATTATCTCTATGTTAGAAACCAACTTCTAGCCACAACCAGGTCATCACAGCACCCTGCAAATAAATTAAATGATCATTTGTATATATCTCACCACTGAGCTGACATCAAGCATAACCCAGTGACCCAGATCCTCAACTGGTGTAAGGCAACTCAGTTGAAGTCAATACAATGATGCAGATTTATAGCAGCTGAGAACCTGGCCTGGTGTTTTTTTAAAGCCACAGTACAGTACCACCTTGACAATAAACACATCCTGTGCTATGCACAGTGTGATGGGTTGGATCACAGAAACCCCCTTGGGAGCTGCCACCTGATGTGCCAAGACTACTTCTGCCCCTGCTTTCCCTACCAAGCTCGGGACCCCAGCACCTTGTCTTGTTGAGCCAGGCACGCCTGTCTGCTCCAACACAGACCCAGGGTCTGAATTACTTGCCCCAAAGCTGCAGACTTGACTGAAAGCAGCTAACAGAAGTGTTCCTGTCTTTAACACTCAGATGTCGAGCTCCCAATGGGGTCTAAACCCAAATAAATCCATTTTACCTTGTATAAAGCTTATACAAGGTAAACTCATAAATTGTTTGCCCTCTATAACACTAATAGTGAAATATGCACAGCTGTTTGCCCCTCCCTCTGGTATTAATACATACTCTGGGTTAATAATAAGTAAAAAGTGATTTTATTAAATACAGAAAGTAGGATTTAAGTGGTTCCAAGTAGTAACAGACAGAACAAAGTGAATTACCAAGGAAAATAAAATAGAACACGCAAGTCTATGTCTAAGAAACTGAATACAGCTATAAACTTGCCAGTTCCAGTAAGCTTCCTTTTACAGACTGGTCTCCTTCTGGTCTGGGTCCAGCAATCACTCACACCCCCTGTAGTTACTGTCCTTTGTTCCAGTTTCTTTCGGGTATCCTTGGGTGTGGAGAGGCTCTCTCTTTAGCCAGCTGAAGACAAAATGGAGGGGTCTCCCAGGGGTTTAAGTAGACTGTCTCTTGTGGGTGGAGACCTCCTCCTCTCTCCTATGCAAAGCTCAGCTCCAAGATGGAGTTTTGGAGTCACATGGGCAAGTCACAGGTCCCTGCATGACTCCGTTTTTACAGGCAGCAGCCATGGCTCACCTGCTACCTTGAACGTCCTGGTCTAGACTTCTTATGTGGATTGGAGCCTCCCGAGATCCATTGTCTCTTAAGTGCTTCTTGATTGGACACTCAACTTGCATATTCCTTTCTCAAGAAGCTACTCAAATGCTTTACAGAGGCTACTTAGAAATCAAGCTAGTATACAGCCAGTATTCCTAGCTTCAAGTACAAAAATGCTACATGCATACAAATAGGAGGAGTGTATTCAGTAGATCACAACCTTTGCGTAGATATGTTACATGGCATGTGTAGCATAAAATATATTCCAGTTCTATCATATATACAGTCATGAGCATATTCCCATGAAGCCTTATGGGTTTCACCGTCACTCGCAGTTCCACCTTTAGTTCAGTACCAGTCTAGCAGAATCTCATGACAAACCTCAGCAATGTAAAATAAGACTCTAGCTTTCAGGAGAAAAGTGAGCACAAGGAGGATCCTCTTCGGAGTTGTCTCCTTTTTGTTTATTGATTTTGCCAGAAAAGATACGTCCCTGTATAGAAGGTAAGAGCCTCCGAAAGTTTTGGAACCTCTTCAGTCTGATCCATCAGGTGCCGGCTGATTTTTAGGAAAGGAAAACACTAGCTTGTGGGGGCAGCATTTTATTTCCGACCTAGGACTTAGTCCCTTAGAATCACTGGAGACATTGAGGTTTCTCCTTTTTGTTTTTGTTTTCCCTTTTCTCTCTCCCTCCTACCTTTCTCTTCTTACTTCCTTTCTCCTTTTCCTCTGCTCTCCTCCTACCACCAGAAGCTCTGTGTGTGCAGTGGGAGCCGGGAGGTTTGTGGGAGGCCCTCACAGAGAGGTGAGACTGGAATAGTGCTCTGAGAGTGATCCCCTCAGTGGTGACTTGTGCCATTTTAGGGCTTTTTGATGAGAACCCTTAGCCTCCCACCCCTCAAAGTCTCAACCTTGATGGCTGAGGAGGGGGCTATTGACAGGGAGGAAACTCTGGTCTTTGTTGTTCTCTTTTATGACCAAGCAAATAAGTCACAACCAGTTATATGTTTCACCAATGTTAATGCTGCTCTCAATTAATTGTCTCGGAGAAGTTCATGATCCTCTCTAACATTCCAATTCTTCTGAAATAATTGTTGAATAATTCCTATGAATAATTGTTGGTCTGTAGTTCGTTTGAGAGCAACTCTGCTACTGACTGGCTGCATCAGCTAAGACAAGTCACTGTGTTCATGTAGCCAGGTTGGTCCCAGAATATTGGAGACAAGGTAGGTGTTTTATTGGACCAATTTCTGTTGGTCGAGAGGACAAGGGTGAACAGATGTCCCGATTTTATAGGGAAAGTCCCAATATTTGGCCCTTTATCTTATCTAGGTGCTTGTTACCCTCCTCCCCCGTCCCGATTTTTCACACTTGCTGACTGGTCACCGTAGAGGGGACAAGCTTTTGAGCTTTACAGAGCTCTTCAGGGTCTGGGTAGGAAGCGGAGTATTTAGCTGTAACATGCCGGTTCCTTCCTCAGACCTGAAGAAAAGCTCTGTGTAGCATGAAAGCATGTCCTTTCTCAGCCTTAGTTTCTCCTTCTGTCAAGTACCAATAACAATCCTCTCCCACCTACCTCACAATGGGTGGATGATGGGGATCCACTGATGAGTGTCACTAGTAGCAGTGCAGAATAGGAGGTGTCCTATCACATTGAGTCATATCAGATTATGAGATACAGTGAAACCCCGCTATAACGCGACGTTTGAGGTCCAAAAACTTCCATTGCGCTAAATGCAGGGTCACGGAATAGCAAGGTTTGTCAGCGGTCCCCAATGCGGTGCATTGATGTGCACCGCCTAGTGCCCCTAGTGCCAAGTAGGGGAGAGGAGCTGCGGCTCCATGCCTGCCGGGGACAGAGAACTCCGGGGCTACAGCCGCCGGTGTTCTCTGTCCCCGGCAGGTGAGGAGCCGTGGCTCCTCTTGAAGCCAGAGAGAAGGTGCGGCCCCGCACCTGGTGGGACAGAGAGCACCGGGGCCCGCAGCCCTGGATTTCTCCATCCCCGGCAGGTGCGGGGCCGCAGCTTCTCTCCCCAGCCATTGTGTTGGGGACCATTGGTACAGAACCGTACTTTCTTATACCTTAGAGGGGAGCCAACCTGTGATCACATTCCATGCGATTTCGCGTTATGGCGGGGAGCGTTATTGCCAGGTGTGACTGTAATATTCTATTTTATTTGTATTTTATTCTTTTGAATTTGTTAAGAGTGGCAACTACTTATCTCAGACTGAAGCATCTTATCTAATTTTCTAAATCACAGTGTCTCCTCTCTGTGTACGACAAAACAGTTTAATGCACTGTGACAAACAGGAGATGCTCTTGTTTTGCCGGCAAATAATTGTTTGCAAAGAATTTTCATCCTATGTGTTATGATTTCAAGAAAGAAAGTGGTTTAATCTGAATGGATTTTCTGACAGAAAACGGTTTCCATGAAAATGTTCACTCCTTGTTTCCTGGGCTCTGTCCCTGCCTCTGTGGGGGTTGTTGTCTGTTACTTAGAAAAAGAGTCAGAACTGTTGGCTTCTCTTTCTGACGCTGTCCCCGCTTTGTTGTGGGACTCCTTGGCTATGTCCGATGGGAATAGGGTCGATTCTCTAAGTCTTGGCAGCAGTGAGCCTGAGTGAGGAGGGAGGCTCAAGCTGTCTGCGAAGGAGAAAAGGATGTTTCCAGGTGTCCAGAATTGTAAACTTTGCTAAAATGGCTGGTGGAGAGAAACAAGAAAGAGTTGGGGCCAGACTTTAAGCATTGTCTTTTTTAAAGCCTATTCGGGGATGTGAGGCCCAGAGAGCCATAGAGAGGTGGAGCAACTTGCCCAGTCCCACAGATCAATAGGCAGCAATGGAGCCAGGAGTGATACTCCCTCTCAAAGGCTGTGGAACTGGACACTAGGGCCTGGTTGCAATTGCCAATTGTGGGAGGGAGTGTGCAGTGGAAAGTAAGGAGGAGGGCGAGGGACATCTACTGACCCTGAATGTCCGCCATCCATCAGACCATCACCTCAGGAAAGTGAGTGGCATTAGGGTTCCTCAGTGGCTTCCCCTGTCTGTCTGGAGAGAGGCTGGAAGAAGGGGAGAGAACATCTCCAAAGGGAGATTTCGTTTGCAAACAGCCCCCAAGAGCCCCTCACTCTCCGACTGGGCAGGGGCTTCTCCAGAGCCATCTCCAGTGTGTTTGGAAAGGTCCCAGCAATGGGCTCCCAGCCCTTCCCTTGTGGGACACTGTTCCCCAGGCTGGGAGTCTCAGAGCTGGGACAGACCCTGTGAGCTGCAGAGCATGAAAATCAATGGGGAGTGAGGATGGCCCTGGGCTTCCTGTGCCTAGGGTCTTTGTGACTTTGACGTGGGGAATGGTTCCGAGGAGAAGTCCGGACTCCTGGGTTCTGTTCCTTCTCTAGCCTTGGCAGGGGACTGTGGCCTGGGATGACAGGAGGAGGCTGCTTGTCCAGGGTAACCGATGGTCTTTGGGGCTGGCTCCATTGCTCTAAAAGCAATGAGGAGGGAGAAGGTTGAGGGGGAGCAGATCATGCAATGAACTCCTGCCAGTGTGTGTAGCTTGCACTCCCTGCACTCCTATGTGGGGAGAAGGGGCTGCTCTGGTTGGAGCAGGGCTGAGGAGGGACCGAAAAGGCCCATGAGTGACTCCAGACTCACACTTGCTCCCCGCTCGATTCCAGGATGGCCAAGCTCCTGCGGAGATTCAGGGGGAAGGCTCTGCAGGTGGCCCCAGAGCCTTCGGAAAACAGCGGCCATATTCCCAACGGGCAGAGCCACCTCTCCGTCCCCGCTGGCGGGGAAGCAGCTCCCATCCAGGCCAGAGGGCGGAAGTTCCCAGCCTTCTGGAGAAGAAAGCCAGCTCCCGGCGCAGGCGCTGAGCTGGGAGAGGCCCCGACCAAGCCCAGGTGGAGCTGGCTCAGGAAGAGGTGTGGGCAGACAAGACCCAGCCCAGGAGGGGTGCCGGGCAGGGAGGCTCTGGGGCCTGTTATGTGGGCATC
Source organism: Gopherus flavomarginatus (assembly GCF_025201925.1). NCBI lineage: Eukaryota > Metazoa > Chordata > Testudines > Testudinidae > Gopherus > Gopherus flavomarginatus. Next base: position 5,030,687 of record NC_066626.1, on the reverse strand, counting down.
AGCGGCCCCAGGAGCCCAGCCCCCATTCCCAGCAGGGGGCATCGCCCTGCCCGGGCACTGAGGATCTTTCAGCCCCCTCAGACCAGGAGCTGGAAGATCCCAGCCCCAGCACCAGCCGCTCAGCACGGGACAGCAGCAGTGCCTGGGGCTCTAGCAGCAGCGAGGCCGATGGACGCTGCTGCTTTGTTCCAGGTGAGGAGCCAGGCTGGGCTCAGGGAGGGGTGAGGACGGGGATATGAACACCCTGGGCCCAGACACTCTCCCAGTGATATGGCGGGGAGGGGTCCCCAGCCCAGGTGTCTGGCCTGAGCCACGTGAACCCCACTGACACCAGCAGCAGTCACACAGCTGTCCCTGCAGCAAGGGGAACTGGGGTGGGGGCATCAAGAGCTGCTGCCACTTTGTCCCTTGATGCTCCAGGGCTGGGGGAGTCGGCACCTCCCACGGAGTCCTGGACAGTGGAGGGCAGAGGGGTCTCTGCTATGGGCTTCTGAAGCTGCTGGGGGCTGAAGGCATCCCTGAGAGGGAGGTGTGGGGCCCGATCTGCCCTGGGTGCCTGAGGTGGGAAGGGGGGACTTTAATCATGCTCTCCCCGCCACACCCCTGTCCTTCCCCCAAGGGGCAGCAGACATCACCCTCTTCCCTTCTCTCCCTGGTGCAGGGACCCCCACGGATTCAGCGCAGGAGGAATGGCTGGAGATGACCACAGAGGAAGCTGCTCTCAAGGTCATCAGAGAGCAGCTCCAGTGCAGAGAACAGGTCCAAATGTTCCCCATCTGGGCTGGGACCAAGATTGTCCTGTCCCTTCTCAGCATCCCCACCCCTGCCTGAGGGTCTTGTCCCTGATGATCCACCATCCCTAAGGGGGCCCTTTTCCATCCCTGATGTGGGACCCCCAAGAAGGGAATGTTTGTCCCACAACAGCCGAGATCTCCTCCCCGCACAAGCACTGTCCCAGTTCCCAATCCTGGTTGTGTAGGAGTTGTGGGGTATTTGGAGAATAGGCGGCTCCCCACAATCCCCCATTGAGGCCTGAGCCCTGGAGCTGGTGTGGGTGGGGCAGGAAGGTCCCTAGCTAACAGGTTCTCTCTCACTATCCCCCACTCCCGGTGGATACAGGATGAGGGGCAGCAGCTCAGGTTCCTGCGGGCCATCTACCCCGCGTGTCTTGCTGCACAGGACAAAGGGCAGGACACGCTGGAGCCGCACTGCTGCAAGGTGGCTGTGGTGGAGAGGATTTTGGTGAGTGAGACACGTCATCCGGCAGCTGGAGGGAGGAGAGAGACATGGGATTGGCAGGGGTATCGCCGGGTTAATGGGTGGGGGGCTGGTGGTGTTGGAGGTTGGCAGCAGAGGGCAGGGATTGCTGAGGCTGAAGGCTGGGGAGAAGAGAAGGGAGAAGTTGTGAGATTGGGCAGTGGGGGAATTGTGGGGCTGGAGGGCAGCTGTGACTGGGGGACAAGGAATCCCATGGTCCCAGCTCGGTAGTGGGTTGGTGCTGAATGGGGGCAGGTTTGACAGGGAGGAGGAAAGAAGGGGATTGGGACTGAGCTGGGCAGGAATCCTGGAAGGGGGACAAGTCTGATGGGCAGGAAGAAATGGGCGGAGCAGGAGGTAGTGGGGGATCCTGCTGGCCATGTGGGGTACTGGCTGTGTAATCTCCTCACTGAGAGGTGTCAGTAGGGCCCGAATCTCTCATGCTCCTTTGTCTCCTTCGCGTCTCACAGGAGCTCATTGAGGAGCTTCCGAAAGACTCTCCACCCAGCGCCATCCTCGCCGGCCTGGCTGCTGTGGGCAACCTCAGGTACCGAGACAGCCCCCTCTTCCCACCCCCCAGCTCCCGCTGGCTCCCCTAACCCCAGTGCTGCTCAGGCTCAAGGCTGGGAGTCACTGTCCCTCCCACTCCCAGGTCGGTCACCTCCCAGGAGTGGCTCCTCTGGCAGAGCTGGTGGGGCGGGAAGGTTCACTCTCTCCTGGCTGGGTTTGTCTTTTCACTCCACTAACATTCCAGGGGCCTTGGGGAGGGGCTCACTCGCGGGCTCAGATACAGGAGAGGCAGCAGGCTCCAGGGAACAGACGCTATTCCTGTCCTGCCACTGTCTGTCTGTGACGCCTTGGCCTTGTCATTCCCTAGCTCAGTGCCTCACTTTCCATTCTCGTCAGCCTGTGCCTATATCCCTGTGGTTTCGTGTCCGTGTTGGTGACAGTCCCACCCCATACTGCGCAGTCTAATACCAGCTCCTCTCTCTTGCCAGCACCATGAAACCAGCCCTTCAGCCTGACCTAGAGCCCCGCCTCTTGAAAGCTGCCCTTGGCTTGGTCTTCACCCTGGGCACAGAGATGGACACCATCAACACCCAGGTACATCCTCCTCCTCTTCCAGAATGGTCCTTGTCCCTGCTCCCTTGAGTCGCTGGAGCTCCAGATTTAGGGTGGGGTAAGCAGAGATGGAACAAGCTGCAGGCTTGGATCCTTCCCTCCAGAGGATTACCCCCTTCTTTCTTCTTTCTTTCTTTCTTTTTTCTTTCTTTTTCTTACATATGCCGTGTTTTGCCCAGCAACCCAGCTTCCATCCATAGCAACTTGGCTGTTTCCTACTCTTCTGCCTACAAGGCCTTGTGCAGAGACCTGCTAAGCTCATGGATCAGAGATCCAGGTGGCATCAATCCTTGCTAATTGCCTGCAGTGGGATGTGAATGAGAGAGGCCAGGACATGTGTTTGGGAGTCTCACCAGTGCTTCCCAGAGACCCCTCTTCCCATCCTGTGGCAGGTGTTGGCCCAGTTTCCCTAACTCTGACCCATGCTTTGCAGGCTCTGCACAAAGTCATACCAGAGCTCCTGGATGCCGTGCTGGGGAACCTGCTGGCAGAGTCCCCAGATGCAGACAGGCTCCACTTCATCGTGGAGGTGAGTCCCATAAGGAGGGGTAGGAACTACTTTTATCTTAACTCTTTGGGGGGCTGGTAAGGAGAGACTGGCAGATCCATTTCCTATTCTCTCTTCCTAACTGGGTCCCCAGTGCGGCGTCCTTGGCTGGGGAGGTCAGAGCAATGCAGGGTCAGGTCCTGCTTTCTGGAGGGATAGAGGAAGGAGCTGGGACTTCAAGCCAGAGCTCTGCCTGGTTCTGTTGAGAACTAACCAGAGGGCCCCTGGTTGTCTTGGGGAGCGAGAGTCTGAAACCCCCCCTTCTCCCACCCCCCCAACACACACACCCCATGAGATTCCAGAGATGGTTCTCAGAGAAGAGGCACACGCTTCTTCCTAGAGAAACAGGAGGACCCCAGGGAATCAGCCCTTCTCTCTGACATGCTCTGAAATTTCTGGGGGGATTGTGCTCTCAGTGACTCCTTACATCCCACCAAGGATTTTAGTGGCAGGGAAGGGAGAGGATTCAGTCTCCTTTCTGGTGAACTGTTCAGGAATCAGGAGTTCTGGGAGGATGGGAACAGCCCCGATACCGAACCATGTCCCAATCTAGACAGACCCTGACAATTTGTGACCTGCAGGATACAAGCTGCGTTCTGGGGGAAAGAATCCCTTTCTAAAGCTCTGTGATCAATGACTCAGCTATTCTCCCTGCGCATAATGTCTCTGTCCCCTGGGGCTGGGGCAGGGGTTGGGGCTCATTTGCAAAGCACCACCTGCCCATTGATCCTGACCTGCCTCCTTTCCCCACAGCATGTCAACCTCTGGATTATGTCCAGGGTGCCCCAGGAAAGAGTCAGGGCCATTAAGAGCAGCACGGCCCTGCTGAGATATGCAGTCACCCTCCCCGAGTTTGATGTAAGTGACCTTTGACCCCAGCTTCCTGACTCCAGGCGTAGGGGGGCTGGCTCCAACGGGCTGTAGGATCTGCTGCTGCAGGGGCTGTGGGTTCGGAGTGTTCCTCTTGGGGAGGCAGAGTCAGAGCAGGGAATGACATAGGCTTGAGTTTAGGCTGTTAAGGGTTAAGAAGCTCAGGTAACCTGGCTGACATCTGACCCAAAGGACCAAGAAGGGGGCAGGATACTTTTGAATCTTGGTAGGGGCAAATCTTTTGTTTGTGCTCTTTGTTTTGGGGGTTGTTCGCTCTTGGGAATTAGAGGGACCAGACATCAATCCATGCTCTCCAATTCTTTCTGAACCAGTCTCTCATATTTCAAACTTGTAAGTAACAGCCAGGCAAGGCGTGTTAGGTTTATCTTTGTTTTCTCAACTTGTGAATGTTCCTTTTTGCTAAGAGGATTTAGCTCTGTTTACTGTAACTTTGAACCTAAGGCTAGAGGGGGTTCCTCTGGGCTCCTTGAATCTGATTATCCTGTAAAGTTATTTTCCATCCTGATTTTACAGAGATGATTTTTCCCTTTCTTTCTTTAAGGAAAATCCTTCTTTTTAAGAACCTGATTGATTTTTCCTTGTTTTAAGATCCAAAGGGGTTGAATCTGCATTCACCAGGAATTAGTGGGGGGAAAGGAGGGGGAATGGTTAATTTCTCCTTGTTTGAAGATCCAAGGGTTTGGATCAGTGTTCACCAGGAAATTGGTGGAGAACTCTCTCAAGGCTACTCAGGGAAGGGTTCTAGTGTTTGGGAGGGAGATATTCTAGCGGGGAGGTCGACAGAGTTTCCCAAATTACTCTTAAATGCTTTGGTGGTGGCAGAAAAACCAGATCTAAGCCGGTAATTCAGCTTAGAGGTTCTCATGCAGGTCCCCACATCTGTACCCTAGAGTTCAGAGTGGGGAAGGAACCTTGAGAGGGAGCATGCTCCAGCCCCTGCTTGGCATCCCAAAGCATCTCCTGGCTCCCTTGGCAGCAGAGCAAATGAAGGGTCTGTCTCAGGCTCCTCTCCCCCAGCATCTCCTGCAGAGGGGCTAAGGGGAAGGAGCCTTCTGGCCCAGAGGGGACAGGGAGCTGACAGGAAAATGCTGATGGAGTCTCCTCTCCTCTCCTTCCATTAGATCACAGCAGAGTTCCCTAGGCTGGGTCACCACGTGGCCCAGCTGGCTCTCTTTGTGAGTGACCCAGACCAGGACATCAGCCGACAGGCCAGGGAGGGGACTTATCGGCTGTACCAGCTGCTGCTCGAACAGAGGGGTAAGGAATCCACTGGGACACGGAACCCAAGACGGGACAGAGAGTGACCACAGGTGGATAATGAGACCCCAGACAATTTCTCTCAGCCTGACCCCAGCTGGAGAACAAGTCTCTCTCTGCCTCTGTTCTTCTCCACTCCGTTGGGCAGCCACCAATGGGATTGGAAGGACACAGAAACTGCAACCAGAATGATCAAAGTGTCTCTCTCTCTCTCTCTCTTCCAGGGCTGACAATACACGAGGCAGAAGATCTGTGGTGCTGCGACTGGCACCAGGACAGCAGGCTCCTGGGCTATAAAAACACCGCCAGGGTGGGGGAGGTAAGGACACTGTGGCAGGGTAGGACACAGCTCTGGGAGTGGGGCTGGCTGGGGTCCCTGCAGTGGATGCCTCCTGGAGACAGGAGAAGAGCCCATTCCTTATCTCCAGCTCAGAGTTCCTCATCCAGCAGCCAGTGGGACAGGCTGGTGCTAAAGGTCCCACACTGGAACCTCGCTAGCTGCAGTGATTTGAGTTTCTTACATGGAGCCGTTGCTACGTGGCGTAAGGAGAATCCCCGGGTGGGTGAGTTAATAGAGGATTATGGCTCTGGGTGTCTCTCTGCTCCTTGTCCCCTGGCTGATCCCCAAGTGTCTGAGAGGAGACCACTGGGTCAGTCAGTCATTATTGCTTGGTCAGACCCTTGTTTAATTCCCTGCACCCTGTAGAAGCAGAGAAAGGAGGCGGGATTTGCCCAATTCTATTGCCAGTCAGGAAGTAGAATGCCCCAACCTGGGAACTGGGTAGTGGATACAGTGAGCTCCAGAGCCAATATGCACCACATGCGCCCTCCTCGTGTCTCCAGACCCGGCCAGGGAACGGCAGAGTATCTGGATCTCAGCCACTGTGCCAAAGAAGCACATTGTCACTGACCCAACTTGCGACTACTTGCTGCACATGTAGAAAATCAAAGACCCCGCCCCCTCCCCCGTCTCACAACTGTGCTGAGACCATCCAAACCTTGGAACACACCATAACCCAGTGCCCCCAGATTGGAGTCAAAGGTGAAATGGGTGATTTCCACAACATCACTGAGGAGGCCTTGGAATGGCTCCTGGATCTACAAGTGCATCTACACAATGCTGCTCTATAGACGCCATGTGAGAGAGGCTGTGTGAGCTTGTCCTGCCTCCACAAGCTGAATTGCTGCAGCAGAAAAAAAGTTCTTCTTCGAGTGATTGCTCACATCCATCCAGTTAGGTTGTGCGGCCCGCGTGCACGTTCGTCGGAAACTTTTTACCCTAGCAATCCAGTGGGCCGGCAGGTCGCCCCTGGAGTGGCGCCGCCATGGCGCCCAATATATATCCCTGCCGGCACCCCGCTCCTCAGTTCCTTCTTACCGCCGTGTCGGTCGTTGGAACTGTGGAGCGCGGCATAGCTGTCCTCCACGTCCCTAGCTCTCCTTGTTTTTCTATCGTTATCTCTATTGTAGTTGTTAATTAGACGTTAGTTAGATAGTAGTAGTTAAGTGATAAGTAGTTGTAAATAGTTTTTCGCCGGGGGCTTAGCCCTTCCCGGCACCCGGCACCGGGCTCATGCCTGGTTCGCCGGGCTTCAAGCAGTGTGCGGCCTGCAAGAAGCCTATGCCCACGAGCGACCCCCACGACGCGTGCCTGAAGTGCCTGGGGGAATCGCATATAGATCCGACAAGTGCCGCATCTGCAAGGCTTTTAAGCAAGGACTAAGAAGGAGAGGGATCAAAGGCTCCGGACTCTCCTCCTGGAAGCGGCACTTGACCCGGCGGCTTCGCAGACCGTGATGTCGGCGCCGGCACCGGATCGCACCGGCACCGAGAGAAGACTCCCCGGCACCGACCTTCTCCGCACCGGGGACAGAGCCTAGGCCGTCGAAGTCCACTACTCCGGCCAAGGCACACCCGAGTGGAGCGCACCGGCCTCAGTATCGGCCGCGGCGGCCGCCGGCACCGTCGAATCAGGGGCCCGGCGGGTCCGTAGAGTCGGTGACGCCAAGCTCCCCCCATGACATATGGGTGTTTGAGATAGTGGGCCATATACCCAGAGGCCTTCGCCTCGGCGACGGGACCTCATAG